>NW_024599046.1:0-122137 GCF_004379255.2 Salvia splendens | reverse complement strand
CTTTTTACACTTTTAACATTTTAAATCTGATATTATTTCAGTGATGTATTAAATTTGATATTATTTCAAAATTATTATTCTTCTCCTTTTTGTCATCCTTCATTGTGGTTTCTTTATTTCAATATTAGATTTAATATATAAAAATAAATTTTAATTTAAATTTTTAAATATCAATAAATTTTTATTAATTATTAAAATTATTAAATAACAAATTAATAATTTTAATCAATATTTGATAGTGTCTAATATTTAATCAATAAAGTATGCTGACGGCAACTTAGTTTTAATCCATATTTAATAGTTTTAATCATAAATAGATCATATAACACGATTATTCTGAAATAAATATGCATAATGTAAGACTAATATAATTTTTGTTTATTTATTTGAAAATAATCAAAAGTAACTAGAAATTTAAACAAAATACTCCTATATAAAGTTTTTAGTAGTATCAAATTTTAGTCAACTTCATAATATATAATCACACGCAATTATAATAACCGAACGAAGGCTAAGTAGAATAGATCTCATTTTTTCCATCATGATTAATATTATTTTTTTTGTACTTCTTCTATTCAACTGAATATTATATTAAATAACAAAAATTAATAGTTTTAATCAGTATTTATAGTGTCCATGAATTAATAATTTTAATTGATAAAAATTTATTGATATTTAAAAATATAAATTTAAAATTTAATTTTATAAAATTAATCTAATATTGAAATAAAGAAACAAAGTGAAGGATGACAAAAGGGAAGAAGAATTATAGTAGCAATTTTGAAATAATATCAGATTTAATACATCACTGAAATAATATCATATTTAAAATGTTAAAAGTGTAAGAAGACCAAATTGCTCAAACCCTTAAAAGGGTATTTTCGTATAAAAATGGCCAAAGGACCAATTTTGAGATAAACCCTTAGTCCATGGACCAATTTTGTAGTTCACCCTAAAAAAATTGTAAATTATGTTTATAATGGAGTAATGATGTATGCTTGCATTTGTGATTTCTTTGTAATACATTCATAGTGTAACATAGGTAAGACACAATTCTACTCAATTTGGATCTTTACATTATCTCATGTGACGAATTTGACCTTGATTCCGTTGATAAAAAGTAAATAATAATTTACTCCCTCCGTCCCAATTTAAGAGTCACATTTAGAATCTACCATATTTGGACATAAAATTTAACCTAATTATTCATCAAATTTACACTCAAATGTCGTTACTTTCATAAAAATAAAACAAAACAAAATTCTAAACATACAAAAAGTCAAAAGGGTCATACTTTCCACTACACCACTTCAATTATTACACACTCCAATAACCACTACCTCACTTCATTTATTACACACTCCACAAATTTCTTAAAACTCGTGTCATAACTATATCTTACTCTTAAACTGGGACGGGGGGAGTATTTTGTAATATTAAGTATTAACACATAGTACTTTGTAAGTTACTGGTAGTATTCAGTACCTTTGTGTATGTTGTACAGACTTGAGCGCATTTCTTAATCTCCCCTGCCTCAATAAAAAATAAGAATAACAAAAATAATAATTATTTTCTGTAAACAATAACTGTATACTACAAATTTTCCTCCGTTCATTTTTTTTACCCCTTCGTATTCTTACACATAATACAGATACAATAAAACAAAAAATACACACATAATTTGTTAATGCTTACATCAATTGTTTGACTTGGCTGCCAAATACTCAACGGAAATGATTCGAACATCAATCTATTAATTATAGATGAAACGTCTTAATTTATCCATTTTTTCAATAAATACACCATATTAATTGTTAGTAATATATATTGATGTGTTAAATGAAAATTTATTTCTGAGTGTGTTTTTCTGTGGGATAGTTTTCGTATGTTATAGACTATTATTATTATTATCCAAACAAAAATAAAGATGCTAGAAATTCTTAATTTCCATCTCTTATAAAATTAAAGACATCATTCGCTGCAATAAACTTATCTTATAAAAACACAAAATTATAGAAGCAATTGAAACTTATTAAAAAATACTAGTACTAATCAAAATTGAGAGCATAGAAGAAAATGTCATTATATTGAGGACATAACTGTCTCACTACACCTTAATTTTTTTACGTACACTTTTATTTGCAATTAGCTGAGTCACCTAAATGGAATACACTTTCTAAGTAGGTGATAGTACTGTATATTTTGAAACATAAGAGTGTCCACAGTGGGGGAGCCACGGCCCGTGGCTCGGGTGCGCGGCCCCCACTGCAGAGAGCCACGATTCGCGGCTGAGGGCCAAGAGCCACGAGGGAGCCGCGGCCCTCCACTGCAGCGGGCCACAAAACGCGGCTGGGCCGCGAAAAATTATTTTTTTTTTAAATTTTCAAAAATTCTTTTATAAATACTACCATTTCCATTTCCATTTTTTCCACTCCATTTTACACTTAAACACCACAAAATCCTAATTAAAATCCTACCAAAGATGCAAGGTGGAGATGGTGATTCCCCGGGGTATGGAGACTTGGGATACGACAACTTCCCAAATCAGATGTGGAGTCCACAATCTCCGCAATACCGGGTTCATCACCGACTGCCGCGTTGGCTCAAATACTGGAGGTGCAGATGATGAAGTAACTTGGGGATAACTTGTCCTTGTACGAGAAGTCGACAGACCCTCTCACCAAGAAGATGTGCTACGACCTCATTCTTAGATTGAGGTCGAAGTTGGGGTGGGCCGATGGGTCGGAGATGGGCGGAGCTAGCGGCAGTGGGGGCAGTGGGGGTGGTGATGAAGACGTGCCGGATTCCGATGACACCACCGAGTAGGACGGGTGGCGTCTGTTGTGTAGTGTTTTTTAAAAATTTTCTATGTATAATTTTCCTCTATCTATAATACGACGAAAATTTGTCTGTAATTCGCTTTTTTATTAAATTATGTTTATTTTCTAAATTATTTTGTTGTAGTTAAATTAAAAAATATAATTAAAAAAAGTAAACAAATTAATTTTTTTTTGGAGAGGGCCACATTTCGTGGCCCTTGTTGTTTTTGTTTATTTACCATTGCGGAGGGCCATGGAGAGCCACATTTCGTGGCCGGGCCAACTTTGGTGGCCTTCAAGGGCCACCATTGTGGACACTAAATTTACATTCTCAATAGACTAAAAGATTTATTTTTGTTTTATTTGTAGTGATAGCTTAATTCTCTGTAAATTTTCGGTTACCTATTATATATAGCAATTTAATGATGAATTCCACTAGCTACACAATTAAGACTGAGAGTCGATACCATCTTTCAGAATTTAAATTGTCGAATTATGATTTATCAAACTAATTCATACTAGTAATATTTTTGTACCATGTATGTAGATTGAGAAAAAATGTTAAGAGCATGGAAGTTGAATTGGCAAATAATTTAATGTCACGTAATTAATTAAGGTTATTAGAGTAGTAACCCATGAGAATTATGATGAATTATAAAAGTTGGGGGCCAAACTATATTGACGCTCCATCGAAATATTATAGCTAGATTAGGCTACGTACTTATTATTATAGCCTTTAGGTTGAATCAAATGAAGATATATTTTTTCATAGATAACCATAGTGGAGTACACGTTTTAATTTATAATTACTTATTTTTATTAAATAAATTCAAATTTTCAATGTATATACTATATACCATACGTAAAATATCAAAAAGGCTGAATACAAATTATTGGATTCGAATATGAATGGCCTAGATTTAACTAAAAAACTTACTAGCATAAAGGTATATAGTTGTAATATAAGGGAGTTGTGGGGGTCAATGTGTGGGAGTTGGCCAGGTCTGGGGTCAATTTGAAAATATTTAGGGTTCGGGGGTGTTTTTGCAGTATATTTTATGGGATGGGGTTGGGACGGTATATTTGGTTTTTGTGTGGGGAGGTTTCGAATTTTAGAAGGGTTGGGTAATTTAGGGCTCGGTAATTTGGGGCTTGGGCTTGTAACCCTAGCCGACGCTCCTCCTCTGGATGTGGGAACCCTAGCCGCTCTGTCTCTCTCTTTTCCGCCGATACCGCCGGCGATTTCGCCAGTGGGAGCTCCATTCTCCCCTGAATTACCTTCGGACCATGATCGTGCCACGGAGACGGATGCGGTTAGGGGCTTCTCTTCGGCTCTGATTTCACCATTATCGCCGGGGACGCTGCCACCCGTCGAAGCATTTCCGGCGTAGGAGGCGCGATCGGTGGCGACCGCTGCTGCGGCTCTGCCGCCTCCCCTAGTCCCACCTGTTCGGCCTGCACTTCGTGCTTGTCTCGCCTTCTTCATTTCTTCCCACCACTCCGGGAACCCGTGGATGTGGAAACACGTCTCTTTCGTGTGTTTCTTTCCTCCGCAGTGACTGCATACTAATTTGCTTTTGTCTTCTTCTTTAGGGTTCCTTGATTGGAAATGGTGGTTCTGTGGTCCGAGTGTTCGATTACGATCGTGCACTGCGAGTCCAACTCCAATTCCGGATTCACGCGTCTCTGGGTTGAGTAATTTCTCATTCACTAACTCCCTTCTGACTAGTCCATATGCTTTCCTTGCTGTTGGTATTGGATCCATATTGAGGATTTCCCTCTTTATCTTGCTGTATCTGTTGTCGTCGAGTGCCCATACGAATTGGTATAGCCGGTGCCTTTGTATGTTCTGATTCCACTTCTCGATGCCTGATGGAGTATCCATTGGGTTGGGATCTCGGGTGTCAATTGATATCCAGAGATCTTGTAACTTTTGCCATAGGTTTTCCAGTGTTGAATCTCCCTGTTTGATGCTATATGTCTGTCTGTGCAGGTCTGAAATTTGAAACAAATCTGCGCCACTCCCGTACGTGGTGGCTAGACTGTCCCACAAGTCATAAGCCGTCTCGTACTGGGACACCTCGTTTACGAGGCTGGGGTCGAGGTTGCTTATAATCCAATTGAAGCAGCAATCGTCCCTCTACTGCCATCGGTTATAGGCTGGATCTGTCGGAGCGGGAGGGTCTGTAACTCCATCGATGTGAGATGACAGACCCTTTCCTCGGATGCCTCGACTCATCAGTTTAGACCATAACGGGTAGTTATTCCCGTTAAGTTTTTCTGCCAGGCGTACTTTGCCTAGTGATTCGATGGATGAAGGCTGATGGGTTTGGTTGTTCTGAGACATGCTCAGTTTCATAAACTCAGCAAATTGTTCTGCTGATAAGGTTATGGCTGTGTTGGTTTTTGGGGGTGAATCTGACATGGTTGGTTGTTTTTCGCAGGTTTCAAAGGGTCGGGAAAGGTACTCGAGACTGTGATGAAATTTTTCTGAGTCTCAAGCCCGGATGAACCTGCTCTGATACCATCTTAACGATGGTAATCGAGAGTTAGGCAATTCATAGGGAAAAACTGAGTAAGAAAGCTTTTAGGAGAAGATGTTTTTTTCTTTTCTGTTTTTTGATGATTGTAATGCCACGGTTCCTTCCCTTTAAGTAGAGAAGATTACATTGTAACTTTGGTAAGGGATCATTCTATTCTAGGACTAGACATTACACATTAATTACAAATCAATTGCCTATCAATTGCATATCTTTCTCCGTTGATAGCTTCTCTAACTTTGGCATGTTTTGACCTTTGTGTATTTGACAAGTTGTACAACGAAAAGAAATTATAGGTAATTAATCATGGAATCATGGGATTCCTTAATATCAAAGTAAAATTTATGGATATAAGATTCCATTATTATTTTGATGATAATAACACAATGCAGATTGACTTGGTTCAGATATAAGATTTCATTCATTTTTTTTTTATCATATCATGCATGTATGTATATACTTACTATATTAATTACCAAAATAAAATTTATGGATTGGAACTTGAGAATTGAGATACATTCTCCTTCAGCCATGTAAAAATAGTCACTTTTGTCATTTTCATTCATTCATCAAATTTAATGACTTCATACTTTCAGCAATTATCTCACAATACTACTTCAATTATTTTTTCTTCACTCCAACAATTTTTAAAAAAAAAAAACTGTATCACTTCCAAAATTGATTATTTTTAGGAATCAAATTTATTATCTGACGTAAAACAGTGGCAGCAAATGAAAAATGACCATCTTTTTGCGAAAATATTTTTATTTATATTTTTTTTTGTTGATACTTAACTGTCAGTTGGTGCCAACTTTTCCCTAAATAAAATCTAATTAGCACCTTTTTCTATCAATTTCTCATGCGACTAACACCCCTACTAATTATGACTATTATCACACTGCAATGTAATAATTATATAACATTATGACATTTATTCAATTTTACTATAGATATTACCAGTAGCTTTCAACGTGCCGAAATTAATATAGTTTGAAAGTGAATACAGAGTCCCACATTGTTATCATTATCCATTATGGATTTTATGGGTTATGCGTTGTTAAATTATCACAAATTAGCTAATGAGCCGAATATATTTGGGTGGGGATTGGGTATTTTAAGCTTTAAAATAGTTTGAATCTTTTTATATATAAATGCCAGTAAAAAATGCTATATATGTCTTGTTTTTATATATTGCCACTTTATAAAAGTCTGAATTTCAATACTTATTGATCCCTTTTTCTTTTAGGATACAAAAATATTTTGTAGATCTACAAAATATTTGTTTGAATAAAAAGGAAGATCTCAAAATAGGCCGGGTTACATTTTAATCGACTTGATCTTGTCCCACATTATTTCTTTTATTTTTTAAAGTAATGCAATTTTACTAGTATATTGTTAGTACTCTAACGAATATTTTCCTTCAAATAAATTCAAATATAATGGTTAAACGACGCAAAACTTGGACCATTAAGCATGAAATAATTATGGACAAATATAAAACGTACTTCCATTCATGTCATACTGTCTGATGATTTTTATTTGATTCCTTTTTCATGCAATACTTACCATTAGTTTATAAACTAAAACTAAATAGGAATAAGTACTCAAATAAATGGACGTGAACAATTATTTCGAGAGTAGAATATATATGATAAAACTAGAATTGCTAATAGAATAAATTTGTATGGTCCCCTTGAGGGTTGAGTGAGTATTTTTAGTGCAAATATCTCAAATTGGAATCTCATTTACCATTTATCAGATTGAGTTATTATATTCATTGTTGACATAATATTATCTTTTATGTGTGATTTGCAAAAATTTTAATGAGTAGAGTTTATATGGTACACATTTGCTAAAATATTTTGTATTTATGATATTTGTAGTTGGGGTGTTTAACGGCCCAAATTGAAAGTGAAGAATGCAGCCCAAATTGGCGAAATTGTGGGGCCATCCCATCCCTCGTCAACATGAAAAAGGGGTTGCTATAATATGGTTTATCTGATATCTCCAATGAAAGAAATGCCACACCATAAATACAAAATATCTAATTATTGGGTTATGTATCAATTTCGATTTGATAGCTCTATGTGTGATTTGTATTCGTGATATGATGTTGGTTATTATTCAAGTTTTTTTGTGTAAACAATAACATTGATGTACTTACTACATCTATGTTTTTTTATTTATATTTAATTCTCCGACCATCACCATTGTACTCCCTTTGTCCCGAGGTAATTAGGGTATTTCTTTTGAACATGAAATTTAAGAATTTAATGTGTTAAAAGTTAAAATGAATCGTATAAAATAAGAGAGATGACAAAAGTGTAAAGTATGAGAGTGAACAATGTTTTTGCAAAAAAAAAAAAAAAAGAAATGACTCACTACCTTGGGACAATCTAAAAATGAATACGATCCAACTATATTGAGATGGAGGGAGCATATTTTTTTTATGTATATTGCCGCAAGAAATTCATGGATATTTCGGTCTATAATACCTTTATTAGTTAAATTACTATCAGATCCAGGTGGAGATTTTTTTTGTTTGAGAGTAAGAAGGCAGTGTTTGAAAACATCTAATTCGGTTTAATTTTATTTATAAATTTATATTATGTATTTAAGTTTAATTTTTTGATAAAATTAGTAGTTTACTTTTGATATAAACAAAATTTCTTCGATCATTTTTCTTTCGTTTTGTTAGTGGTGAATATAAGTAAAAAACTATTTTTGGGGATACAGTTAGAGCATCCACAACCGTGCTTTTGCCAGCGGCACGGTTGTGGGCCCGGGCGGTACTATTCATGCCTGCTCTCTGACAAGAGCACAACACCCACAACTGTGCTCTTCCGCAAGGACGAGCACAATTAATTTAAAATTCAATTAAACAATAACATTTCCATAATATTAAAATTCATTTAAAAATCACAATAAATATTACAAATGACAAATAAAATTAAACATTACATAATTAAAATCCTAAAAATGAAAAATTACATAATTAAAATCCTAAAAATTAAAAATTACATAATTAAAATCCTAAAAATTAAAAAAACCACTACTCGTTGCCGAATTTCGCCCACATGTGGTTGATTAGGTCTTCTTGTAGTTGATTGTGGATTCGAGTATCGCGCATTGTGTGTCTTGTCTCGATCCTCTAGCCAACCGTCGTATGCTCGCCTCGGCGTGGGGGAGACCTCGCTGTTGAGCTTCCGGCTTCGTCCTCGTCGTAGAAGCTAGCCGCCCTCGGCCCTTCGTCGGCTATAATCATGTTGTGTAATATAATACACGTGAACATGATGTCGGCGATATTATTCACGTACCACAGCCGAGCCGGGGCCTTCACAATGTTGAATCGAGCTTGAAGGACCCCGAAGGCTCTTTCGACGTCCTTCCGCGCTGACTCTTGACGCTGCGCAAAAAGAACCCGTCTCGGGTCGTGCGGGTTGTGGAGCGTCTTCACGAACGTCGACCACCTTGGGTAGATACCATCGGCGAGATAGTAACCCATGCGGTATGAATTTCCGTTGATGGTGAAGTCGATCGCCGGTGCTACACCATTCATCACATCATTGAAGAGTGGTGAAGAATAGAGCACGTTCAAGTCGTTGTTGGATCCGGCAACGCCGAAATATGCATGCCAAATCCATAGGCGATAGTCGGCGACCGCCTCAAGTATAAGTGTTGGGCCGCCGCCTTTGTGACCGCTTAAGTGTTGCCCCCTCCAAGCAGTCGGGCAATTCTTCCACCTCCAATGCATGCAGTCAATGCTGCCAAGCATTCCGGGAAAGCCATGGACTGATTCGTGAAGACGAAGCAACCGTTGGCAATCATCGGTGGTGGGTGCCCGAAGGAATTCATCCCCAAAAGCAGAACGAACACCCTCGCAAAAATTCTTTAAACAAAGGATTCCAGTGGACTCACCGATATGCAAATACTCATCGAAGATGTAGGCCGTTTGCCCAGTAGCGAGTTGTCGGATGGCACACGTACACTTCTGCAACGCCGTGATACTTTGCCGGCCGGCTGCATCTACACCTGTTTGAAAGTATTCAACACATGCGGACAATGTGTTGACAATTCGCATGAACAAGCGCTTTGACATGCGAAAACGGCGCCTGAAGTAATCTGCCGGAAACCGCGGATGGTCGGCAAAGTAGTCGGCAACGAGCCTTTCGTGGGCTCCCTCCCGGTCACGATGGATGTAGCGGCGATTTGATCTAGTGCGTTGAGGAGGATGAGCGGGGGTATTCGCCGCGACATATGCTTCGTAAGCGGCACGATGTTGTTCGTAGTATTCTTGCTCTTCGCGCTCCGCTTCCGCCATGAGATGAATGAAATCCATTTGATGTTTTGAGTGAATGTTGAATGTGTTGATAGTTTGTATAAGAATTATGAATGAGAGATGAATGAGAGATGAATGAGAGATGAATTGATGTGATAAATGAGTGATGAATGTTTGTATTTATAGATGATTTTGGGGGGAAAAAAAATTAAAAAAATTCAGAAAAAACGGAAAAAAACGGCCATATTTTTGGGATTTGTAAAATATTTTTTTTTATTTTTTAGCATTATTTATAATTAAATACCGATTTTTTTTTAAAAAAATAAAAAATGTTTAAACACAACGGCTATGCCTTTGACGAATGGGAGCGCGCCACGTGTGCGTCTGCTGGCACGGACGTGCTCGATACATCGAGCAGCGCCGTGCCAGCGGCGCGAGTGCAGCCACGGCGGATGGCGTCCGTGCCAGCGGCGCGGACGGCGGTGGCGACGGACGCTACCGCTGCGCATGCTCTTACCTTATGGATCCGCCGGTGGCTATAATTAAAAGAACAAAATGCATGGATCCGCGGGTGGCTA
Source organism: Salvia splendens (assembly GCF_004379255.2). Lineage (NCBI taxonomy): Eukaryota > Viridiplantae > Streptophyta > Magnoliopsida > Lamiales > Lamiaceae > Salvia > Salvia splendens. The sequence continues at coordinate 111,921 of NW_024599046.1, read as the reverse complement.
TAATTAAAAAAACAAAATGATGATTTCTTATGCATGGTTGTTCAATTTAATAGTAGATAAAATATTTGTTACGCTACTCATACATTACGTTTTTTATTAAATGAAGACACCAACCATAGGAAATATCATACTATTCTTGTAACGCCCCACTTTTTGAACCCTAATTTGTGAACCCGAAAGTACTTGTTTTAATGCTATTGTTTTGCGAAGATCCATGATCTAATTGTGGTGAATTAATTGGTGTTGGACTGAGATTTGTGAAATAAGTTACATCGCGAATCTAAATAATTCCCTTTCCGTGAGGAATATTTATTGGACTCAATTCCATGTTGGATCCGATAAATAAAATAAATAATATAATAGTCCAGTCCGTGATTAATAAATTGTGTACTGCACAATTTAAAAATAAAATACAATGGGCTGTAAATTAAGCTAAACTAATTAAAATAAAATATCTTTAATTCTAATCTTAATTAAAGATTTTACACAGATATTTCCTGCTCCGTGATGAGATATTCACCCTTAGTGATCTGCAAATAAATATTAAATAAATTTAAGTTTATCCAACATATATAAAAAAAGAAGAAAAGAAAGCAGATTTTAAAATTCTCTCCTTCCCCACATTGGAGAAAAAAACGTTCCCCTCTCTCCCTAAAATCTCTCCCACATCTTTAACCACCTCTCCCCCTAATTTAATCACCAAATTAGTTCATTCTTCCTCATATTCACTCTCTGCAATCAAGAAACCAGACGTCCTCTTTCAACTTCTATTCAAGGTAAACTCTACTGAATTTCTTCCTCTACTTTACATGATTTGAAATTCAAATCAACTTATTCAATTATTCCGGTCAGAAATCGAGAACTAAGGAGAGGGAGTTCCTGTTCCGTTCCTGTTCCCACCCTAATTTCCAATGGCATACTACTGCATCCATATATATTTCCCCTACTATTGCCACAATCTGCGATATATCTCCTAATCGAATGAATCGAAGCAAACTAAACTAAAGAAACAAGCTTTAACTCACGAAATCAAATTAAGAACTTAACTCGCGGGGTGAAATCGGGGCGGAATCAGGGCTGACCGGAGGCAGCACCACCCGGCAGCGGCGGCAGCATCTCCCAGCAGCGACGGCAGCAGCAGCTCCCTCCGGCGACGAAGGCAGCGGACGGAGGAGGCGATGCCTGGGCTGGCGTCTGACGGCGGCGGCGACTGCACAGCAGTAGCGGCGTGAATCGCCGCTGGGGCCGACCGATGGCGGCACCCTTCACGGCGGAGGTTGAACCGCACAACAGCGACGGTGCCGGGAGCAGCGGCCGACGGCGGAGTGGAAGGCGACGCCAGATCGGTCCTTCAAAGTGTCGAGCGAGAGAGAGAAGAAGAGGGTGAGGGGGGAAAGAGAGAGAGTGACGAGGAAGAGGGGGAGTAATTTGGTACTTGGGTTTCTTTTATTAAATTGGGCTTTGACATATATTATAGTATCGGCCTTTTGTTTTTTTTTATGGATTTTTGGCCTTGTTATTTGATTGAGGAAAAATAAGATTTAGTTTTGGGCCTTGTTATTTGATTGAGGAAAAATAAGATTTAGTTTTGGGCCTTTTTGATTTAGATGGTAGGATTTAGTTAGTTGAGCTCCAATTAAATTTTGTTGGGGCTTCTTAATTGGATTGGAGATATAAGGTGGGGAAATAATTAAACTTGAGACTTTTAATTAAATCCTTGGGCCGATAATTAATAGTGGCGAATTATTTAATTAATTCCAGAATATTTTAACGAATGAATAATTATATCCTAAGTCTGAAATAAATATAGATCGAGGGGAAAATGCTTGCGATAATTTAATTACTTCTTATTAATTTTGGGAATTTTTATTTCGATATCGTGGAGAAAAATACGAGGAGCTAACGGAGGAATTAAGGGCGTAAGCGGCCGCCGAATAATCGAAAACCGAGATAAATATCTTCGCTTAGGGTGCATGCATTTTTTTTATGTATTTGGAAAGTGTGTTGATTTATGTGTTATTTTAATTCTAAAGGTGATATCTCGCAAGGGAATCGTGATCGCAAAGGAAAGAAAATAATTTCGGATTAAGCACTCAAGGTGGGCTTTCTTTTAAATAAGGACAACGTCCTAAATATTTTATCAATGGAAATGAAACTGTATTTATCATGCCGTGATTTGTGTTTTAACGTGCTTATCTGATATGGCTATGCGCCATTGTTATATAAATCGAATTCGGGTCCTCGTAGGGCCGCAAACCCTACTTGGACTAGTGTGGTAGATCGTGTGCTAGCGTACGGGCTGGCCGGTCTAGTGGCTTGGTTTGTGGCCACATTCCAAGTCATGTATTGACAGATATGGCTAACGTCTATGGGAAAATGACTGATCAGTCGACTTTTACAATGGGAAATGATTTTGAGTGCCTCGGGCCTTTCTAAAGCTAAACCCCGATGGTTACTTATGTTTGGCATGATAAATGATATTTTGATTGAAAATGTTTTCGGCATGAGCCCACTGAGTATATTTCATAGTACTCAGCCCTGCATGTGTTTTCCCTATGTGCAGGTTGAGCGGCGACGAGGATGTGGTGGTGTTGAGCAAGTGAATTTAAGAGATTATTATTGTCTTTGAACCTTGAGTGTCGTTGTGTCTTCACACATGGCGTCACTCTTTCTCTTGGTCGTTTCCGATGTGTCGTTTCGTTTAATTATGTTATATTTGGGCCGACAACGTTAATTATTAGGATAATGGATTTTGAATTTCTTGTTGGATAATATCAAACTCTTGGTTATTTATTGGGATATTAATTGTTGGTCCAACTTGTGATTGAAACCCTAATTCTTTTCGTCTGTTTATTTAATACTTTTAATCACGATCGCCCGTATTTATTAACCCTAAAAGGGCGGTCGTGACAGTTTGGTATCAGAGCCTCAGTTTCTTTCCGCTCTGGACCCAAGAGTCTTTTTGAGTTGTAGTCTACCCTTGTATCGATAGACTAAAGTGTTAAACGTCGAAGGCTCAACACCACGACTCGTCACGCCCAACCACGAAAGAAGAGGTAAGAATATTTTGGCGACTTTTGAAATGAATTACTGAAATTTTTGAAATCCGATGGAAAAATGGTTCCTTGAGAAAATGGCAAGTTTGGGCCTATTGGAAATTTAAAGTAAATGCTATGGCTTTTGGAAAATGATGTGGTCATATGAGACGTGAGACACTATGGGAGTATGTGATTGAAGGTGTTGAATGTGGTAAATATTGAAGTGTGAATATGAATCGCATGCTTGAGGCGGAGATTTGTTATTACATGTCTGAGCTGCGAATTTAACTTGAAGGACATACATGTTGATTACTTGAGCGGCAAATTATTATTTTTATGCCTATGTGGTCGAAATTGCATGATTACGAAACTGTGAATGCAAAGCATGATGAGTGCAAAGTTACAATTTTGTGATTGTGATAAAGATGTCCATGAACTGTATGATTTACGAAATGTGATTCCATGGACGATGGATTGATTGAGTTACTATTTTAAATATTAATATACGCTGGATGAAATGCTATGGAATGCCAAATGGTTTATATGGACAAACATGTTTGACTGCGTAATATATGAATGACGTTTTATGTGATGATAATTCATGATTGATGAAGTACGAGGTATCGTATAGAATCATTATGAAGGTGAAATGTGGAATTTTGAACTTCGTTGCAAACGTAGAATCCATATCAAGCTTGAATTAAGCAACGATCGAATATATGTTGAAGTATGAGACTATGAACTATGTCTGGAAAACATAGAGTGCCTAAGAAGTATGCTAGGCTGAACGTGCTCGAACATAGTTGTAAACTGATAACTACAACATCACTTTCCTGAGTGATGGGACAAACGAAAACATATACTTCGAACTAGACGTATTATTATAGCTGCCTATTGTTTTCTCGGGATGATAAGGACAAAACGAAAGGAAATTTCTAACGAGATCAGGACAAGAAGAAATGTTAGGTGATGTATCCTTACAACGACGAGAAATTGTGCCTGCCATCAGATAAAGCGAATGCAATCGTGCATAACATGTTAATGCGACGATGCGTTACAAATAAGACAACCCTTATGACACGTTAAGGCCAGGAGGGTTATTACCATGTTCTAATGAGAATGACCGCTATGGCATGCCAAAAACAGTATGAAGATGTGATCTTCAAGGACAGTTAATTGCTTTAACGACACCAAGAATCTTGACTTAGGATCTAGAGTTTTCGAGAACGCATCTGTTATCTTCGGGAAATGACGAAGTGCTACCTTTGTAGCTAGAATGGACGAATTTAATTGACAGTACTTACTTGGATTCTCATAAATTTCTTTCTATGAAGCTCCTTGACAATGGTATTCTTTTCGTGCATTTAAAACCTTTGATTGACCTGCAATTTGCAAGTGATGCATCACTGTTTCTTTTTAATGAAAGTAGTGACTCATTCTTGTTCCTCTTGAGTCATTTTCGGAGCCATTCTAATCAAGGGCAATGTCAATAGTGCTCCTCATGTTGAAACCCGTTTTGATCCAAGTAAGACTGTTAAGTAGATTTCCAAATTCTTGATACAAGACTCTCGAGAAAGACAATGGCTCGATCTCTGCAAACACATATGAGGAATAAGTTTCAAGAGACACATACAAAATGATACACCAGCAACACGCAGAGTCGAATATTTACGCATCTATGCTTAGTTGTAGCAAGCAGCCAAAGAATCGAATGTTACGCCATACCAGACATTAGGTCTTGAGAAACAAAAGTTGAGAGAAGCCGTGTACACCAAATGATCACGTTTCACGGCTCAGAATTTATGTAAGTGGTTTGATCAAGGGATATACGGATAACAACTTAGAGTCGGAATATTAAGGTCGTCGCATGAGATCATCACTGTACGATAGTATTGGAATGAAAATACGAGCACCCTGATAGATTATGATATACGAACGAAGGTCGTAGACGAGAGAAAATCGTCCAGCAAGTGGCGAAATTGAATCAACTAAAATGGGAAATAATCGAAAGGAGAAACGCGTGCAAGCACCATCACCATCACCTCCTCCACCTAAGCCAGAATGGCATATTGAATGGTTTTGCTAAAGCAAAATCCTCCTATCTTCGATGGGATAGGAGAGCCAGCAAAGACCGAGACTTGGATATGCGCTTTGGAGCGTATTATCACAGTTCTGATGTGCAACAATAAGGAACGAATGACTTGTGTGACCTATGGGTCAGCCGACATCTGGTGGGATACCAAGATGAAGACTACGCCACGAGATCAAGTGGGTAGAATGACTTGGGAGAACTTTAAGGAGGAGATATATATCAAGTACGTATCAACGAGCTACCGAAAAGCAAAGGCGGCTGAGTTTTACAACTTAACCCAAGGACGCATGTCGGTGACGGAATATGATCGCGCGCTCTGCGATATAACCCAGTATGCACCTGAACAAGTTGACACTGAGTATAAACTGGCCGAAAGGTTCCGTGAGAGTCTAAGGCATGAGATAAAGATGGCATTAGCCAGTCGTGGAATACTTACATGCGCTGGATCATTGACCCGAGTGCTAGACGTGGAGGAAGCTATGCCCAAGGAGAGGGCAATGTGAAACACTACACTGGCACTGCCTCCACCACATTATTCTCGGGAGAAGAGAAAGTAGGATGAAAATAAGGCTCCCTATGAAAATAAGAGATACTAGTACACCCAAAACCAACCAAAGTATAGGGGAGTACATGCTACACCGAGTCAAAGGGGCGACTTCCGACCCAGACCACCCCAATGCAATGTGTGCTCCAAGTACCATTTCAGAGAGTGTAGGATGCAGAACACCACCAAGTGCTTCAACTGTGGTGGAAATGGTCACTTCTCTAGAGAGTGCCCGAGCAAGAACGTGGGGACGGGTTCAAGGCCGAACAACCAAGGATTTCGTCCGCAAACGAGGGCACCACCGGCGGGACCAAGGATGAATCGTGATCAACCCCCGCGACAACAACAACCTCACCGTCCGAGACTACCCTCCCAGGCTAGAGCATATGCGCTGAGTTATAGACAACCCAAGACTGAACAAGGGAATCACGAGAGTGGAAATTTGGCAGGTATGGGCGAACTCCTCGATACACCTATTGTTGTGTTGTTTGATACGGGTGCATCGCATTCTTTCATATCAGAACTAAGTGTGGACACATTAAGTTTGCCTGCTTATAAATCTGAACATAAGATGATGGTGACCTCACCAGTGGGAGGGGTAGTAGAGATTTCACGGACATGCTCGAACGTAGAAATTTCCATGGGAGAACTTAGTCTAGTCGCGCACAACCTACGAGTTATGGCCATGAAGGATGTCGATGTGATCTTAGGAAGGGATTGGTTGGCTGCGAATTTTGCGACGATACGATGTAAGGAGAGACAAATAACATTACAAGCCACTGGAAAGGAACCAATCGTGTATCATGGAACCACGATGAATAGAAAAATGTCTATCATCTCCGCACTGCAAGCCACTATGATGTTAAGAAAAGGGCGCCCTGCCTATCTGGTCTATCTACAAGGAGATGAGAAGGAGGAAAGGAAAGTGGAGGATGTCGCTGTGGTACGAGAATTTCCAGACGTCTTTCCTGAAGCTTTACCTGGCCCACTGCCAGATCGACAATTGGAGTTCACGATCGACCTAGAGCCAGGGTCGGCACCAGTGTCTAAGGCTCCATATCGAATGGCACCTAAGGAGTTAGAGGAACTCAAGATACAACTTCAAGAGCTAATGGATTTAGGTTTCATTAGACCCAGTGTGTCACCGTGGGGCGCGCCTGTGCTTTTTGTGAGGAAGAAAGATGGATCGATGAGAATGTGCATCGATTATAGAGAATTGAACAAGATGACTCTCAAGAACAAATATCCACTGCCGAGAATAGATGACTTATTCGATCAACTTCGGGGAGCCGGTGTGTTCTCAAAGATGGACTTGAGGTCCGGATACCATCAATTGAGGGTCCGAAGAGAGGACATACCGAAGACTGCTTTTCGCACAAGATATGGTCACTATGAGTTCGTGGTAATGCCATTTGGACTGACGAATGGACCTGCCGTATTCATGGATTTGATAAACCGAGTATTCCACCCATACTTGGATAAATTCGTTTTGGTATTCATAGATGATGTACTCGTTTACTCGAGGAATGAGAAGGAACACGAAGAGCACCTGCGAATTACCTTGGAGACGTTGAGGAGTGAGAAATTGTATGCTAAATTCACCAAGTGCGAATTTTGGCTTAAGGAAGTAAATTTCCTTGGTCATATCGTGACGGCAGAAGGAATTCGAGTGGATCCTGCTAAGGTTGAGGCGGTATAACGGTGGAAAGCACCTACAACACCAAACGAGATTCGGAGTTTCCTAGGCTTGGCAGGATACTACCGAAGGTTTATTGAGGGGTTCTCCAAGATAGCGAGACCCATGACTCAACAAGTTAAGAAGGGGGTGAAAGTCAATTGGACCCCCGAGTGTGAGGTAAGTTTTCAACTATTGAAGGAGAAGCTAACTAGTGCACCGATTCTAGCTGTGAACTACGTAGTGTACACGGATGCTTCAAAGGTGGGACTTGGATGTGTATTGATGCAAAACAACAAGGTGCTTGTTTATGCATCCCGACAATTGAAGCCACACGAGTTGAACTATCCAACCCACGATTTGGAGTTAGCAGCGGTAGTTCACGCCTTAAAGATTTGGAGACATCATCTCTACGGAGTTCGATGTGAGATCTTTACAGACCACAAAAGCCTGAAGTATTTCTTCGAGCAGAAAGATTTGAATATGCGGCAAAGAAGATGGCTCGAGTTGGTGAAAGACTACGATTGTGGCATCAATTTATCACCCCGGCAAAGCAAATGTAGTGGCGGATGCTTTGAGCAGGAAAGATCATTCCCAGCTGGCTACTTTTATCACCAAGGAGGAAAGCCTGATTCGCGAGTTCAGCAAGATGTGTTTGGAGGTGGTAAGAGCACCTGAAACAGTGGAAGCACGAATCGCCACTTTAGCCGTTGAACCGGATCTGAGGTCGAGAATTATTGCAGCACAACGGATGGATGCAAAGTTGGAGGAGATTCGCGTAGAAGTGCGAACCGGTGAATCTGGGAATTTTAGTGAAGAAGGCGACAATGCCCTCACTTTTGAAGGAAGATTATGCATGCCGGATAGCACGGAGCTCAAAAACGAGGTTATGAGTGAAGCACATGAAACTCCTTACACCGCCCACCCAGGAAGTACGAAAATGTATCAAGATTTGAAGAAATCCTTTTGGTGGAATGGTATGAAGAGGGACATAGCATCATTTGTCGAAAGATGCCTAGTCTGCCAGCAAGTGAAGATTCTACATCAACGACCGTATGAGAAGTTACAACCACTAGAGATTCCTGGGTGGAAAAGGGAGCACCGCTATTTGGGTAATTATAGATCGACTTACCAAGAGTGCGCATTTCATACCGATTCTCATAAGCTATGGGTCCAACAAACTGGCTCAAATCTACATAAGGGAGATAGTTCGATTGCATGGAGTCCCAGTAACTATCACGTCCGACCGTGACCCGAAATTTACCTCAGGATTTTGGGTAAGTCTACAGAAGGAGCTTGGAACCAAATTGAATTTCAGTACAGCGTTTCACCCGCAAACCGATGGACAGTCCGAAAGAACAATCCAAACTCTCGAGGATATGTTGAGAGTCGTGGTACTCGACCGAGGAGGAAGTTGGGAGGCAACACTACCACTGATTGAGTTCGCCTACACCGACAGTTTTCAGGCAACTATAAAGATGGCGCCGTACGAGGCATTATACGGAAGAAAGTGTAGATCGCCGCTCTACTGGGGTGAAGTTGGCGAGAGAAGAGTACTCGGACCTGAGGCAGTTGAAGAGATGGTGGGAATCGTTCGACAAATTCGTGAGAGGATAAAAGAAGCTCAAGACAGACAGAAATCATACGCGGATGTCCGACGAACCGACTTACAATTTCAAGCTGGCGATAAAGTTTTCTTGAAGGTATCTCCGTCAAAAGGGATAACACGATTTGGCGTCAAGGGCAAATTGAAGCCGCAATTTATCGGACCTTACGAAATTCTCGAAGGAGTGGGCCCTGTTGCATATCGATTGGCGCTACCACCAAACCTTGGAAATGTGCACAACGTTTTCCATGTGTCGCAGTTACGAAAATATATGTTCGACCCGAAACATGTGATCCGTTTTGAGGAAGTCGTGTTGAATCCAGACTTGAGTTACGAAGAGAGACCCCAATCTATTTTGGACCGAAAGATCCAGAATGTGAGGAATAAACCTGTTACTTGTGTGAAAGTGCTATGGGAAAATCATGGGCATGAAGAAGCCACGTGGGAGAATGAGGATAAAATGATGGAATTGTACCCAGAACTCTTTACTTGAGGGTAGCAAATTTCGGGACGAAATTTCTGTTATGGGTGGTAGGATGTAACGCCCAACTTTTTGAACCCTAATTTGTGAACCCGAAAGTACTTGTTTTAATGCTATTGTTTTGCGAAGATCCGTGATCTAATTGTGGTGAATTAATTGGTGTTGGACTGAGATTTGTGAAATAAGTTACATCGCGAATCTAAATAATTCCCTTTCCGTGAGGAATATTTATTGGACTCAATTCCATGTTAGATCCGATAAATAAAATAAATAATATAATAGTCCAGTCCGTGATTAATAAATTGTGTACTGCACAATTTAAAATAAAATACAATGGGCTGTGAATTAAGCTAAACTAATTAAAATAAAATATCTTTAATTCTAATCTTAATTAAAGATTTTACACAGATATTTCCTGCTCCGTGATGAGATATTCACCCTCCGTGATCTGCAAATAAATATTAAATAAATTCAAATTTATCCAACATATATAAAAAAAGCAGATTTTAAAATTCTCTCCTTCCCCACGTTGGAGAAAAAAACGTTCCCCTCTCTCCCTAAAATCTCTCCCACATCTTTAACCACCTCTCCCCCTAATTTAATCACCAAATTAGTTCATTCTTCCTCATATTCACTCTCTGCAATCAAGAAACCATACGTCCTCTTTCAACTTCTATTCAAGGTAAACTCTACTGAATTTCTTCCTCTACTTTACATGATTTGAAATTCAAATCAACTTATTCAATTATTCCGGTCAGAAATCGAGAACTAAGGAGAGGGAGTTCCTGTTCCGTCCAGTTGCAAATCTGCAAATTTAAGGTATACACCTCTCCCACCCAAATTTCCAATGGCATACTACTGCATCCATATATATTTCCCCTACTGTTGCCACAATCTGCGATATATCTCCTAATCGAATGAATCGAAGCAAACTAAACTAAAGAAACAAGCTTTAACTCACGAAATCAAATTAAGAACTTAACTCGCGGGGTGAAATCGGGCTGACCGGAGGCAGCACCACCCGGCAGCATCTCCCAGCAGCGACGGCAGCAGCAGCTCCCTCCGGCGACGAAGGCAGCGGACGGAGGAGGCGATGCCTGGGCTGGCGTCTGACGGCGGCGGCGACTGCACAGCAGTAGCGGCGCGAATCGCCGCTGGGGCCGACCGATGGCGGCACCCTTCACGACGGAGGTTGAACCGCACAACAGCGACGGTGCCGGGAGCAGCGGCCGACGGCGGAGTGGAAGGCGACGCCAGATCGGTCCTTCAAAGTGTCGAGCGAGAGAGAGAATAAGAGGGTGAGGGGGGAAAGAGAGAGAGTGACGAGGAAGAGGGGGAGTAATTTGGTACTTGGGTTTCTTTTATTAAATTGGGCTTTGACATATATTATAGTATGGGCCTTTTGTTTTTTTATGGATTTTGGGCCTTGTTATTTGATTGAGGAAAAATAAGATTTAGTTTTGGGCCTTGTTATTTGATTGAGGAAAAATAAGATTTACTTTTGGGCCTTTTTGATTTAGATGGTAAGATTTGGTTAGTTGAGCTCCAATTAAATTTTGTAGGGGCTTCTTAATTGGATTGGAGATATAAGGTGCGGAAATAATTAAACTTGAGACTTTTAATTAAATCCTTGGGCCGATAATTAATAGTGACGAATTATTTAATTAATTCCAGAATATTTCAATGAATGAATAATTATATCCTAAGTCCGAAATAAATATAGATCGAGGGGAAAATGCTTGCGATAATTTAATTACTTCTTATTAATTTTGGGAATTTTTATTTCGATATCGTCGAGAAAAATACGAGGAGCTAACGGAGGAATTAAGGGCGTAAGCGGCCGCCGAATAATCGAAAACCGAGATAAATAACTTCGCTTAGGGTGCATGCATTTTATTTATTTATTTATTTGGAAAGTGTGTTGATTTATGTGTTATTTTAATTCTAAAGGTGATATCTCGCAAGGGAATCGTGATCGCAAAGGAAAGAAAATAATTTCGTATTAAGTACTCAAGGTGGGCTTTCTTTTAAATAAGGACAACGTCCTAAATATTTTATCGACGGAAATGAAACTGTATTTATCATGCCGTGATTTGTGTTTTAACGTGCCTATCTGATATGGCTATGGGCCATTGTTATATAAATCGAATTCGGGTCCTCGTAGGGCCGCAAACCCTACTTGGACTAGTGTACACCTATGGTAGATCGTGTGCTAGCGTACGGGCTGGCCGGTCTAGTGGCTTGGTTTGTGGCCACATTCCAAGTCATGTATTGGCAGATATGGCTAACGTCTATGGGAAAATGACTGATCAGTCGACTTTTACAATGTGAAATGATTTTGAGTGCATCGGGCCTTTCTAAAGCTAAACCCCGATGGTTACTTATGTTTGGCATGATAAATGATATTTTGATTGAAAATGTTTTCGGCATGAGCCCACTGAGTATATTTCATAGTACTCAGCCCTGCATGTGTTTTCCCTATGTGCAGGTTGAGCGGCGACGAGGATGTGGTGGTGTTGAGCAAGTGAATTTAAGAGATTATTATTGTCTTTGAACCTTGAGTGCCGTTGTGTCTTCACACATGGCGTCACTCTTTCTCTTGGTCGTTTCCGCTGTGTCGTTTCGTTCAAACACAATCAAACACAATACACACAAATAATCAAACACAATCCACTCTAAATCCACACAAATAATTGAAAGAGCAGGTTTGTGCAGGTGTCGTTTCAAGCAAAGGGTGTATCCTACTGATCAGTATGGAAGTCCCTGCTAATCCTGAACCTGGTATCAATAATCCTCAACCCACTTCTACTGGCTAGTATAGTGGACGTAAGGGTCGAATCCCACAGAGATGAATGCGTTTTGGGAATTGTGGTGATATTCTGGAAAGGTTTGGTTAGCTACCACGCTTTGGGTTGAGACTTATCTAGGCTGGAATTTAAGGTGGTACTCTACTAACTAGGAGGTGGGAAAGGTATTGGACATGCGGCTGTGTACGTGGAAAGTGGGAAACATGGTTTTCAGGAAGTATATGGAAAGTACTAGTTTACTATAAAAGGTTAAACAGAATATCAGAGGAAAAGAGGTAGTTAGGTGACTAGGCCTACAGGTCTGAAAAGTAACAGCTGAAAAGTAAGGAAAAGTAAAGGACAAAAGCAAAAAGTAACTAAAAAGTAAATGTGGTCCCAAATTTGGATGTGGACATTGTCTTCTCCAACAAGTTTGAACACAAATCAAACAACTCAGGTTCCATGAACGAGAAATGCAGATTAACAACTTCACAAAAAACAAATCTACAATCTAAACTCCAAATCAAAAGATTAAACTAACGAAACTGCAATTATGCTTACTGGTCAACATGCAGGGTGGCAGAAATCACGTGAACTGGGTTTTCGCACTTAACTAATTCAGATCTAAAATCTAACAGCTATCTAGACTTGCAAACTCAGAGAAATTAACTACAGAAGTTAAAACATGCGATTCCACACTGGAAATTACCGTAACAGCTAGATCTAAGCTATCTAGGCAGAAAGAAGCGAAAACAAACATGAACCGATGCTGGAAAACAACTTCATAGCATTTAGAAAACGTTTGGATCACAACTAAGACTTCAAAATAAGCAAAATACTGGAAATGCGAAAGATCCAACGTAGAGAAAACAAACAAGATTAACTAGAAAGCAAATAAAGGTTGTTTTTGCCACTCCGAGCGATGGAACTGCTAACTACGATCGTGCTGGCTGGAACGAGAGAATGGAACTCCGACGAACTGATGATCTTCAAGTGACCATGGCTATGGCGAGGAACGAGAATTACGAAGGATAATGCTGAAGGAGTGATCTACCGAAGAGAGATTGCTAACTAAGCGTAGGAGTTAACTAACTAATTGATGATTATTCTCTCTCCAAGTGGCTTCCTTTTATAGGGAGACCTCCCTTGATTTTTAGGGTAGACTTCAAACATGAAATGACTCTTTTGCCCCCTTGCTTGCGGCTGATCTTCTCAGCTATCCTTCTTCTCCATCTCGAGCCTTTTTGGCATGCATACTGGTCAGGATAACAACATCCCGACGCCCTTTTCACCTGAATTCTCCGAACATTCATGTACTGGCTAGAACACTTCCCTGCACACTTTAGCAACTATTTTGCAGAATATATTCCAATTATGCACATTATACTGACCAATAACCAATGCCTAGAATACGACTTATCAATAATCAAACACAATCCACAAGTAATCAAACACAATCAACACAGTTCCCAGAAAGGAACTCTAAATTCATCACTCCTTAGTAATAAAGCCCTTCTTCCTGCCCTCAAACCCCGGCCTCATCAACTTCTTCTCCTTCTCCACCTTCATCTTCTCCATCTTCAACAGCATAGTGATCAAAGAAGGGGAAACATTAGCCATGGTATTGGTTAGATACAGATTAATATAGAAATAAATTTTTGCCATGACATACCTTGGCAAACCATAAGTGTAAAGGATTAGCTCAAGTAGGAGGTATTGCTTTAAAAACATCTTGGCTCATGTGTGGATCTACAAAAGAACCACAAAAGAATAATTAACATCCATAAGGATATAAATATAATAATTTATATTAAAGAGTAAAACAACATACTCTTTTCAATTTATTCAATTTCTCTATAAAATTCAAGGTCATCATCAGTAGGATCCTTATATAAGCTGAAATTTTAAGCTCTAAGCCAATCATTAGTGCACACCAATGCCTCCACCATTTTTGGACTCAAACACGTTCTAAAAGGATCCACAACCCTTTTACCTAAGCTAAAAGCCGACTCACTTGCGACCGTTGAGCTTGAAATTGCAAAGATATCCTTCGCAATTAGTGAAAGGATTGGATACCTAGATGCATTTAATTTCCACCAATCCAAAAGATCAAAATTAGGATTAGACCTCTTCTCCATCTCATCAGCTAGGTACTTATCCACTTCATTTGATATTTGATTCAGTTGGTCTTGTTCAATTTCCTCCTGCACCCCATCGTACAATTCATCAAAAAGATGAAAATCACTGTTGTTACTGTTATCTCCAACATTCTCGCATTCTAGAAGTGGCGTCTGATTCAACACGGTATCATTTACTCCCTTGTACTCTGCCCACAAACTTACCAAGTCATCTTTAAATCGATCACACAAGTGTTGAACATGTTGAACTTGATCAACATTTCTTAAGCTCCCGACTTTCAGTTTTTTTACACTAACTTTAAGCATTTGCAGTTTGATCCTCGGATCCAACACATTAGCAATAAAATCAGTGGATTCACTGTACTCCAATCCCCCAATATTTGTCAAATTTCAGTTTCATTGCTTTTGCAACCTTTGAGAGAGTCAAATCCAAATCAGTACACTTTTTCTCAATCTCAATTTGTAAAGCAAACTTCGAAAGTGAAATCAAATGGGATGTATGAGTTTTTGAAGCACTTAACTGTAAAGTCAGATCATAGAAATTTTTGAGAAAGTGTACAAAAGCTTTTGCATTATCCTAATCTTCTGCACTTGGAAGCATCTTTGCCCTACCCTTTTCATCATTCTCACGAAAGTATTTTATGAAAGGAACACATTCTTCAACCATTCTCTCAAACACAATTCTATACTTTAATGCAATATCAAGCATTTTATAGGTAGAATTTCACCTAGTTTTCACATCCATGGGCACTATTGATGTACTAGAAAGCTTAGTTAGTATAGCAAACTCCCTAAATTTGTTCAATCTTCCAGGTGAAGAATGAAGAAACAAAACTGCATTCCTTATAGGCTTAATTGAAGATTTGAGCTCTTTCAAACCATCTTTAACAATCAAGTTAAGTATATGGCAAACACATCTTAAATGCAAATACTTCCCATCGAACATTAAAGTTTTATCAATTCTCATTCTCCTTTCAAGTATTCAATCACAGTATCATTAGAAGATGCATTATCAACTACGATTGAAAACAAATTTTCTATTCCCCATTCCCTCAAACAAATCTCAATCAACTTTCCAATTTCCTCCCCTACATGGCTTGTGATTTTAGTGAAGTTGATTATTCTCTTATGCAACTTCCAATCATTATCCAAAAAATGTGCTATGACAACCATATAATTTATATTCTGCACAGATGCCCATGTGTCAGTAGTAATACTGACTCTTTGTCCATTAAGAATATTTTGAATTTTTTTTCTTCTCATCTAAAAACAACGTATAAACCATACCTGCCACTTTGTTTCGATTGGGCATTTGAAATCTCGGTTCAAACTCATTCACAAGAGCAACAAATCCAGGCTTCTCAACAGCTCGAAAACACACTTCATCTTTGATCACATATTGAGCCATCTTCAGTTCACACCCTTTCTGACTAAAAGAGTGAGGAACGATGCGACTTCCTTGTTGCATTGTCTCTTTCGTCAACACCGTTTGACCTTTCTCACTACTCACATCAAACAATGGACTTAACTTGCACCTGTTGACTAAATGATTTTTCAAGCCACTAGTACTCCCACGTATAGCTAGTATTTCAGTTTTGCAGTAATTACATACCCATATTTGTATCTTGTCGCTACTCGTATCCTTTGTCTCTTTTTTGCAATGCTCCCAATATGGACTTCTGCTTCTTTTTGTAGGAGGTAGAGGAGGTTTGTCTGCTGCACCTTCTACTTCTATTGGTCGTTTTCGATTAGAACCATCATCATTTGTTGAAGTATTTGGTGATTCTGAAATAGGCAGATTGGGGAGACTGGGGTCACTGAGAGTGAGAGTATGAGACTGGAAAAGAGACTGTACCGTGGAGATGTAGACCGACAAGAAGACGCAGGCGAGGCGGTGGCGACGCAGGCGAGAGAAAGGGAAGAGAATCAATGTAGGATTGGATCAGATTCAGAAGAGTAGAAATGGTGGTGGTGGCGGAGATAATGATTCTAGGGTTGTAAGAATTCCTCCAATTATGTTTAATAAAATTATATAATAATAAATTTTATAAATAATAAATATGAATTTATGGTATATCTGCTGTATATACCGTATTTGCGGTATACCGCTTTATACCACAATTGCGGTATAAAGCGGTATATCGCGGTATATACAAAATGCATACCTTTACCGTACCTAAAAATGTCGGTACGGTATGATACCGTACCGAAAAGTGCGGTATACCAAAAATTCGGTATTTTTGGTATTTTTTTGGTACGGTAAGTGCGGTATTTCGGTATTTCAGTATATTTTCCCAGCCCTAAACACGATTCAGTATTATTCGAGCAGTTTAGCACGAATAGAATCACTATTATTATTACATTGTGTTTGCTTGTGCATTTATAAGATGTTTTATAAACATTTAAATGCATAATAAGTAAACAAAGTCTAAGCCTTTTGCTTAGTAGACCGGTTGTGAGCGACGTCCACTTTAAGGTAACACGGTCGGTTTTATGCAATGCTTTGCAAAAGAGAAAGAAGATTTTCACGACCTAGATAGGCTTTGGATACCATCGCGAAAGGTTGCAATGTCAGTCTGATTATTTCTAAGTCTTACTGAAATAAGATGACATTGGTGTGGTATAGCACTGAACGGATCTAACAGCGAGACATGTCTTCATGCTATCTACTGGAAGACTAGGTCTTAATAAACAACTATTTCTTGATCAACATACGTTAGCATTAAGCATACGTTATTGATTATGCATTACTTTGACTTATCAAATGGTGCGGGTTCTTCGCAACCCAATAATCCTGATATATTGGGTAGTGGTAATTAATATCTAGCGGTGCTAGGATTGCTAATATGTTGAATCACGCGCCTGGTGAGTCTAGTTTGATAATGTCCTCAAGAGGAGCTCGAACAAGGTTTTATTATTCGGAAACTGGTAAGTTGGAATTTAATTATTCCATGAATAATAAATAAGTGTTTCTTTCTAAGTCCACTCTTGAAATTAAAAAGATGTTAGTTAATTAAGTCTATAGCATACAATAATTAATTAATAACATTTCTATCTTAAGCGTGGAAAATAATCATTTAAACGAGGAAGCCCGGATTACTTATAATTTCGGATTTGGATGGGTAGTGCAATATTACCTCTGTAGTGGCTAGTCGTAATATTCCAATATAAACTTATATTAAATTGTGGGTTCAATTTAATTAGTAAAAAGCTAATTGGGGGAAGCCATATCCAAAACCTTCCATAGATCACTAACTGAGCTCAATATGTAACTTAATATAAATAGGATAATAAAAGAGACAAAATTATTCATTAATTTCTCTACATAAATTTCGTCCCTCTCTCTCTACAGAAGAGGATGATTTTTTTTAATTCTCCTCCGTAGGTTTTTCAGCTCTCATCTGTGAGGGATTTATGTCTTCTTTATTCGAGTCCTAGTATTTTGATAAGATCAGCTCATCCTGATATCGAGATACAGTTCGGGAACCAGTCAGAAGATCTGTGGTCTAGTATTGAAGATCATCGTGGAGAAGGCGCAAGCAATCGACGATTCTTTGGAGAATCAAATCGGTAACTCTAAACCGTAGTATTCATGTTTAGGATTTACTTTCTTTAAGCATGAATTATTTACATTCTAGCATGCAATTATATGTTTAACATGTGAATTGATTAATCGCATAATCGGTCAAATAAATCCTTATCTGATTTATTTGTTATGTACAAGTCTTCCGCTGTGTAAGGGGCACCAAACCCCAACAACGTCCGCACCCCGTACACTCCGAGGGAGATGGATATGTTATTCAAAGCCTATTTGGAAATCTTCGAAGATTGGCACGAACCAAATCGGGGATAGGTTTTGGTTCCGCGTCTCTCGCCGATACAATGCCATCCGACCGGAGAGAACCATCGAGCGCAAGGAGAGTATGGTGCGCAATGCCATCTTCAAAGCCAACGAAGAAATCCAAAAGTTCCAGTGGATTTACCTCCAGGAACAGGATTCGACGGGGAGCGACAAGAGCGAGCTCGACATCATCAGTGCCGCCATGACGACCTACCAATCTTCTTATTACAAATCATTTAAGTACCTCACCGCTTGACAGGAGGTGCGTATGCATGCATATGCATCCGAACTATTGGGGGGGGGGGCTTATCATCCTTCTCCAGCTCCTCCAACAAACGGTCGAGGTCGTTATCCGACGCTGGCTCGGAAGAGGTGGCTAGCCAGCTTGCCGCAACTAACTTAGGTAGCCCCGATGCCGGCCCGAGTAGTTCCCAACGCCGGCTGTAAGGAAGGAAACAGGCGACGGCCAACCGCCGTCGCGCCGCTGTCGCTCTCGCTCCTGCTCCCTTTTTGCCACTTCAACCACCCACCAACTCGTTGTGGGCCCTTTTGGCTCAACTCAATATGGTCAATACGTCTCACATGTCTCCCGAGCAACTTGATGCACATTATGCAATAATACGAGGTCTCCAAAAAATATTGAGGATAGAATAGTCTTCCACAAAGATATTTTAAGTATGTAATTTTTATTTTTTAAGATTTTAAGTATGTAATTTTTATTTTTTAGGATTTAAGTATGTAATTTTATTTTTTTAAATTTGTAATACTAGTTCGAGTATTTTTAATGTATTTTTATATTGTAGAAATGTTTTTAGTAATTAAAGTATTTAAATTAAATAATGAAATAGTGAGGCTATTGAGCATGTATTATGCTTTTGGGGAATATCAGAGAGTAAAAAATTAATAAATATAGATACGGGTCCACTTCCATGCTTTTTCATGCTCTTTGTCAAAAGCATGGACGTGGATGTTCTTAGCTAAAACACCTTGCACTTTACTTTATTATATTTTGTTCTTATAGTATGATGGGTTGATTGAAAAATGGGCCCAATTCATTTTGCTAAATTAAATCGATTTAGAAAATAAAATTTAGAGTACAACTCAGCATATCTAGAAACTTCTTTTGAGCTACTTACTATATATAGGAGGTTATCCCATCTTCCAGAGACATCTACAGATTGAGGAGAGAAGAGAGGAGAGGAGAGGAGAGAAAATTCGCCGTCTGATCTTCACGCCGTCGATCATCAAGGTCAGTTACATTTCTCCATTATGTATTTCTCAGTTGTTTTCGTTCGTTCGATTTATTTATTTTAAAAGGAATTAAAAATTTTAGTAGTATTAGTACCTAAATTATCTGCAAATTTGTTTTCCTATTTTTGATTTTATTTGATTTTGTTTCTCGACGGATTTATCTCTCCTTCATTCTGAGTTTCCTTTTCTATATCTGTTATACGCTATGCTTTCTAATTTGGTAACATATCGAAATTTGGCCATTACTTTACACTAAATAATTCGGTGTTCCTTGTATAATTGCAAAAATCTACCTTCTGTTTTGTGTCTTTTAGATTAATTGGGAAATGCTTCGTCTTCGACATTCAATTATCTGATGATCTCTATTTCATGTTTGTGAATGCAGATGTCATACTCGAGGAGATCAAGGTGTGCGCTACATTCTGAATTTGTGATAAATTGCAATTTTCGATTTTTTTGTTCTAATCATTTTTTGTTCATCTCGATATAGTTACAGATCCCCTTCTCCTTACAACAAGCGCTACAGCAGGTCTTTCTCGAGGTCTCCAATTCCATCAAGGAGTAGGTCAAGGTAATTTTGTACCTCACCGCAGCTGTTTCTCTGCTTAAATTTCTTCGCGGTTTCTCATTAGAGAGGCTTAATTGGTTCTGATCTGATTGAAATTCATTTGCAGGAGCTATGATTCCCGTGATGCTGAGAATCCAGGAAATAATCTGTATGTCACCGGACTTTCGGCACGTGTGACAAAGAGAGACCTGGAGAAGCATTTCTCAACTGAAGGGAAGGTATAAAGTTGGATATATTTGTGTTTTTGACGAGTCCTTTTGAAATATGTTGGTTATTTGTGTAATAATCTGTTAATGCTGAATGCTGTAATTATTGGTATTTAGGTTGAAGACGTCCACCTTGTTGTTGATCCGCGGACGAGGGAATCGCGTGGTTTTGGTTTTGTGACTATGTCTTCTTTGAAGGAGGCCGAACGCTGCATCAAATACTTGGACCGGTCTGTCCTTGAAGGCAGGGTTATATCTGTGGAGAAGGTAGAATTTTTTGGCAGCTAGCAATTTGTGGATTTGCTATGTGTATGCTGTCTTATTCTAGCTGTAGCAGACGCTCTCACTGTTGTATTGGATTATTGAAGTTTCTTTGGCAACAGGGTAGCTGTGTGTAGCAGCTCTTCATCAAAACTAACAAATCAAATCAAATGCATCAGCAAATTCAGAGGGTTGTATGCCCTGCATTTCTCCCTATTTAACATAGTGCATCAAGTTTGCTTTATAGTAGTATCATTTTGTTAACTATGTCTTGGTACACAGAGTGGTTTTTGGATATTGACAGAAACTGATGATTAGTTATGTCTGTTTCAGGCTAGACGACGGAGGGGACGGACACCTACTCCAGGAAGGTATCTTGGGCTTAAAACAACAGTTCATGGTGAGAATTGAGATGATGGGTCATTGTTTAAGTGTTGATATGTATGTAGAAATGGAATTACTAAGAATTTGTTTTTCTGTTAATCTAGAGCGTCGGCGTTCTCCTAGCTACTCGCCTTATTCTAGAAGCCGTTCACCTTGCTATTCGTCTGAAAGGGATAGGAGCCGCAGCAGATCATACTCTCCCTGCTACCGTAGACGTCGCAGATCATACTCTCCCTATTACCGCCAACACCGCAGATCTTACTCAATTGGGAGGTCGAACTCTCCATTGTATTACAGGCCCAGGAGGTCATCGTATACCCGTTCCCGTTCCCGTTCTCCATCTTATAGCAGATCTCCTGTAAGCAGGCGTGACCGTTCCTACTCCCCTTACTATAGGGACTACTCGCCTGACAGCCCATATTACAGAAGGCGCTACAGAGATTACTCTCCTGAGGATCGATACTATAGAAGGAGCCGATACCGGAGCATTTCGCCTAGGTATCGCCGGTCTAGCAAGAGGAGTTACTCGCGCAGCCTTACCTCTAGGAGCTACTCTAGAAGTGTGTCCCCAACTCCAACGAGGGACGTGTCTCCAAGTTTGATGAAGTGCTTGAAGAGGAGTCAGTCACCACGCAAACGTGCACCTTCGCGAACGTCGAGAAGCCATTCTAGGAGTGCTAGTGCATCTTCGTCCTCCCCATCTGCGTCCAAATCTGTTAGTCCTAGGCGTTAGTTCCTTATTTAGACTGATGATTGGATTAGGATGTGCCTATGTTGTATGTTATTTTTCTGGAGCTATGTTGTCTAGTACTATGTTATTTTTCTGGAGCTTGTTAATGTGAGATATTCTAATAATTGTGATTTTACATGTAGCTTCTTATCTGTTGCGTTATCCTAATTATAGTTGTGACATTACATTGGCTTTGGCTCTGCTTTTTTCCCTTGCAACATTTTAATCTTTCTACTGAGAGAGTAACAGACGGAGCAAGCTTTTCAATTTCACCACATAACGTGAAATGAATCACTTATTAAACATCTGACATTATTATACCAAAGGCACCAGGGAAGAACAACATAAGACTTTGAAAGAAACCAAATAATAATGACCTTGGGGACTTTTTTTTTATTTTTATCAACTTTCTTGCAAGCTGGTAATTACAGCACCCATGTCTGAGCTTAATTAAGGCAAGCGGCACTCGTCTATCTTCCATATTTCCTTTGCATACTGGCCAATGGTCCTGTCACTGCTAAACTTTCCGCTTCCTGCAGTGCTGAGTATCGACATCTTTGTCCATTTCTTCCTGTCCCTGAAAGACAAAATTGTGAAAATTAGAGCGAGCTAGGCTTATTGAATTTCTTATGACATAACATAACCAAGTCCAAGAAACCTAAGCTATGGCAGGGGTAACAAACATATACTCGAGCACCTGGGATACTATGTCAGAATGAGGGTGGCAGAAAGGAAAGATGCGAAACAGTAGTTCGAAAAAGATGAGAAACATAACATGGAGTAATGTGAATCAGCAGTTTTGAGAGAATATAGATCAAGGAACTCAAAACCATCACTCCCTTAGAACAATTTTTTTTATAGTATAACGCATTGTATAGTATGCACACAAGGAAGACAATATATAAACAATTCCCAACTGCCTTTACAATCTAACCATGATATAGTTCAATTAAATGAGAAGTAGGTTTGTAGATTGTAGAATAATACTTCTATAACTTGCAAGATGTTCAACAACTTACTTGTAAGCTTCATCCACCCTTGCCTGGGCGTCCATGTAGCTGGGGAAATCATAACCAACAAGAAAATAATCACCACGGCCAAAGCCAGAGTTCCCCTCAAGCGAGTCGAGGAGTGGATTATAGTCGTAGCTTCCAAATGCTCCAGATTTTATGAACTGTTTGGCCTCTTCAAATCGTGGATCTGGCTTAAACTACACAATAAGAGTAAAGAAACATCATTTCTGTATCTATTTCCATACTTGAAACCATTTAAAGGAACTTTTTTGTAGTCGGTTCATTTCTTATTTCGCAATTCGCACATGCGTACTAGTAATCCTTTAGATGAAGGAAGCTAAAATGAAAATAATTAATCCAGCATCAGTTTGTGCGGCATTGTCTTTGTAGGATAAATGTAGGAGCTTAGCCTAGCTAGGTAGAGTTGCATTTCATAAACTGGATAGCGCATATAAGCTTTAATACAGTTGACATGAACATTTACCAGTCCTTGCTCTCTTTCTTTACGCAACCGAGGAACTTCGTCAGCTGTTGCGCCAAAAAGAAAGAAATTTTCTTGACCAATTTCTTCTCTGATTTCAACATTAGCTCCATCTAGGGTTCCGATAATGAGGCATCCATTGAGAGCAAATTTCATGTTACTTGTGCCACTCGCCTCCATACCAGCTGTACTTATATGCTGTGATAGTTCACTTCCCGGAATAAGCACCTCAGCTACAGAGACATTGTAATTGGGCACAAAAATGACCTGAAATAATGGAAAATTTTGATAAGATCGCAAAAAATGTGAAAGAAATGCAATTCATATAACAAGCAGTCAGTGGAAATATTAACACAGGCATGTTCGATATTGCTTGAATTACTCCAGAGGACCATTTTGTGATTAGTTCAACTAAATGAGATACTCTGCATAGAAGAGATTTGGACGTAAACTGGAATGGACTAGATAAGAAGCCATCACGTTTACCTCAGTTTTAAGAGGTATTAGAGATATAGAGAGTGGATACCTTTAAAAAGCTATTGACTTCTGGATCAGTGTTCACAACAGCCCCAACATCACTTACAAGCTTAACAATTCTTTTAGCGTTTGTATATGTGGCGAAAGCTTTTCCTCCAATCATGATGGTACGAGGTGTTGTCTTTTTACGTTCTTCTGGGCTCATCTCCTGCATAAACAAAACTTATTTAAAGCTTATGTACAATCTTAATGATAGATCAGTAGGCAAAGAGAAAAGTAAATAGTTGCAAACTAGAATGAGCTCACTGAAGAATGTATAGGTGAGAACAGGTGAGAATGACCAAGTCCGCCTACTATCAATGGAAAAAAATGCTACTGGGATCGAATAATTCATAAGTTGGTATCAAAGAACAGTTTCCAGAGTAGGAAAAGTTTGCCTCACCTTCAATTTCTTGTACCTATAAACAGCGCCCAAAATGTTCATCAGCTGCCTTTTGTACTCATGGATCCGTTTGATTTGAATATCAAAAAGTGAGTTGGGGTCAATGCTAACGCCAGTAACCTGAAGCACATAATGTGCCAACCGTTGTTTGCTTGCCAATTTAGCTGATTCCCACTCGGCTTGGAGTACTGAACTGTCCGCAAACTTTGGGAAAAAACAGTTAATGCAATGTCAATCCAACAAGAAAGACAGCATCTAAAATATGATAACTGAATGGCCATGTCAGAATACATACTTGCCGCAGATTCACCAATAGGTCAAGATTATTAACCCATTGATCAGTTTTTAACCATTTGGTGATAATACTACTAAGCTCGGGGTTGCAAAATTTGAGCCATCGGCGGGGAGTTATACCATTGGTCTTGTTCTGAAATTTGGTACGCCATACTTTGACATAATCAGAGAACAACTCAGCCTTCAAGATGTCACTATGAAGCTGAGCAACTCCGTTCACCTGCAAGAACAGGCAGGACAAAGACTCATTTTCTAACTATTATATGCTCAAGATAAAAATGTAAAGAAATCTGAGCATCTTTTAAGCAGGATGATACATATGATTATATGAACAATAAAATCATCAACTTAGAAGTTATAACTGAAAAGCGTTGCACATTGATGATTTAACATAATCACGAATCTTATGCAGTCTTGTAGTATTTCAGTGCGCCACCAATAATTAAGTTGTCTGAGAATGAATTTTGGTGTGTGGCATGTCATATTATAATCTACCTGAGAATGCTGTTGAAATAATACAGGTCCTTTTCAATAAATGTATATACATATACATGCAAAAAAGAGGTAGAATGAACAAAAACCAGCACAGAGTTACCTTAGTTACAATTTAAAAGAAAGCAGTTTGTTACATCCAACTAACCCATTTTAGTTGAGATTGTCTATATTGCTTAGCAGAACGGTTATCTTCTTAAATACTAGGAAATACAAGGCCACAATAGTATGAAAGAAAATGAACTCAAGTAACTAGGAATATGCAGCTTTTCCAAACTATATCCTGCTTTATACATGAAAGAGCAGCAGAGTCAAACTCTTACCGTGTGAGCCGACACTACGCACAAGTTTGCCATTCGCACAACTGGTTTTTGTGGGTTGTTATCCAAAATAAGCAGATCAGAAATTTTTCCCTCAAGCTCAGGTTTGGTTGACTGTATCATTTTGATAAACTGAAACCGGAAGGGCAAACAATACCTAAAAGTTAAGTTGATGCATGATTACAAAAGGATTAGGTATAGATTATAAATCACCCTCTTATCAATTTCTTCAATGATTTCCATGTGGCGGGGAAGAAGCTTCCACATGACCGTTTGTGACCATTTCTCCAGAGCCTCAGGCAGGACTGTATGGTTTGTATAAGCTATTGTCCTGGCAGAATACACAGTGTTATATCTACAAGTCACGTGACCACTTCGGAAGGAAATAACACAGATCTTGAAATTAGCATACAACAATATGATTCACCAGGCAAGAAGCACCTGTTGGTTATATCCCAAGCTTCATCCCATCCAAGGCCTTCATCATCCATCAAAAGACGCATCAGCTCCGGTATTGAAAGAGTCGGATGTGTGTCATTCAGTTGTACTGCAACCTTAGAAGGGAACTCAGACCACATGATCTTATCTTTTCCGTCTAATCTCTCCTTAAATCTAGTAATGATGTCCTGAATGATTGATACCATTATTAATTGAAAGAACTTTTCTTGGTGAAAATAATCCATAAAATATTTTCAAGGGCATTTATCTCTACTGTTCTAGAATGTAAGGCACTCTTTACAATAAGGTAGTGTCTGCTCAACAACATCTAGAAAACTTTGTGATCAAAAAGATCTGAACACAATGTGGTAACAGATAATGGACACAAAGATCTTTGAATCTTTGCATATAGAACAGGTTAGATCGCTCACTCAATGGCATTGTGAAGAAAAATTGAAGTTTTAACTATGAATTTCATAGTATGGAAAAAATTAGCTAGTCCAGACATTATAAACATTTCGCTCTAGTTGCATGCTATTTGGATTTGAAATGCCAAACATGCTAGCATACTTGGTAGTCAAACTTTTTTGAAGTAAACTGAATGAAGATAAAATGAGTAAATGCAATGAAATAATGTAAGGCAACTAAAGATGCCACCAAACCTGGAGTGATGCACTACACAGGAAATACTGCTGCTCCAATCGTAAAAGTTTGCCATCTTCAGTAGCATCTCCAGGATACAGAACAGCACAAATCTGAGTGTACACGTATATTGCATTAGCATTCAGAGGGGCTTAATTTTATATGTTAAAAAGATGAACTGCTTTTTGCCTGCTGAGCCCTTGAATGAAGCAATGCAGCAGATTCATATTTTCCATCATTGAACTCAAATAAATTGAAGTCCTCAGCCCTAGCTTTGGCTTCCCAGAGGCGAAGGCTGTTAGTGTTCTTTGTTTTGTAGCCAGGAATTGGTACATCATATGCAACTGCTTGTATGACCTCTCCACCGATCCATTTTCGTCTAAAATGTTTTCAGAAACAAACATGATACGTATTTGTGAAGAAAATCAAGAAACAAAGGATCATTGTATCCACAAACTAATTCTATAATGGTAAAATAAAGAAGCATTTGACAGTTGCACTTACGATCCATTAGGATTGACCTCAACTTGACCAAAAAATCTTATAGGGAAGACTACATCATGTCTAGGAATTTCCCAAGGACTGAACTTCTGCATTAGTTAACCAGGAAATGAAACTCTACTATTATCCGAGAGAATATGAGCTAATGTAGAATGAAAAATGTTTGCAGTAGATTAAGGTGCCAGCAGACCTCCAACCAATCTTCAGCGATTTCCTCTTGGCCTGTTTTGGTCATGAGTTGCTTGAATAGACCATATCTGTACCTCAGGCCATATCCCCATGCAGGTAAGCTCAAAGTAGCCATTGAGTCAAGAAAACAAGAAGCAAGTCTCCCAATACCACCATTACCAAGTGCAGCATCTTTTTCCTATTACATTCAATTGAAACCAGCTTCAACATATATTGGAATGCAAGGGTCAAAAGACTATCCAAGAGCTTACAAAGCTACAATCAACAAAACAAAACCCAACACTCTGCCTCTATGCTGCCAATTGCATAATAATCCAAATTTAGTTGAACCAAGTAAAAAGAGCACACCACTATACCAGGTTACTATTCTGAAAATCTTGCTAAATGGCCGTATTGGCACAAGATCTTTTTCATGCAAATGAGTACTTTTATCAAATTACCTGCTCAGTTATTTCCTCGAGTGCATAACCGAGTTGCTTCAAAGCATCAGCATACGCATCTTGCACATCTAGGTTCCCGACTGCATTGGTCAGAGCACGACCTTGGAGATATTCCATGGATAGATAGTATGTCTGCTTAGGATTGACTTTGTGATAATGACAATATGTGTCATTCCATTGCTGTGATATTGTTCAGAAACAACAGAATCAGTTTATACTGAAATGTAACACAGCATATGAAACCATATTCTAGAATACAAATATGCATTAAATATGAATTCAAGCGATTCCTAGGATATCAACTGAAGTTATGGTATGAAGAACCCCTCTCAGGTACATGAAACTACATGATAAAGCTCATACTATTCTATACAACAGAATTTATGTCCTGAATGCCATGAAATAACGATGAAATCCTGGAACGACCACTCAAAATTGAATTACTACCTTGATCAGTTGATCACGAACACTTTCTGCCGTTGCATAAAATGCTTGCTCCGGCTCAAACTTATAGGGGGAAAAGTGAGGGCTATAGTGAGCATGATAGTTGATATTAGACGCAATTGCAGCTGGATCTTTGGCCAGAGGATTCGCAACCGGTGGAATCTTCTCCAAAATTGTAATCCTATCAGTCGTACTACCGTTCGCCTTAACCGCATCAGCCATGCCTGCTAGGCTGCTAGTTCTCACTAGCTTCTAAAGATGACCTGCAAAACAGTTGCTAGCAATGAATAGATTGAACAAGCGGATGTTGCATTATACAAGTGCATCACTAAAGGTATTTCACTTGATTTTCATGAAATCAATTCGCTATCACAAATAAACAACAAAAATTTCAGATAACATTACAAGTCAGTGATACTGTTAAGAGCCTAAATCCTTAACGTCGATTTCCACACAAAATCAAGAAACGAGATGTCGTCGTTGTCGAGCGCCCAACGTTGGGTCGTGACTTGGACGGCAAAAAGGGGCGGTTAAGCGCGAGATCAGCCTCGTCGGCAACCTTAGGAGATGTTTCTTGTTTGCTACTCAATTGAGCCAAAATAACGATAGTTTCATATATTGATTGAATTCCTAAAGTGAAGAGTTATTTATAATACTACTGACTTAATGAACAAGAAAACAAAGATATAGAAAAAGATATGCAAATCCCTAATATATCTAAACTAAATAATAATAGTATAAGACTCGTATCAACTCCCCCACGGTTAAAATCCACCTTGTCCTCAAGGTGGGAACCACGAACCAAAGACGAGAGTTGAAATCAGAAGCTTCGGCGTGGCAACTCCTCCTGGATCAAACACACATCGAACAGCTGAACGTCTCCCTTCTTCACCTCCATAAAAAATCAACAAAGGTAGACTAATGTGGTCGTCCAAATTCAACGCTAAAATGGAAAGTTCTGCCACACAGTCATGAATGCTCAAACACGACGTGTTATTTCGCAGAGGAATCAACCTTGGATCGGCGTCGAGCGATGTTGATCGTTGATTCAGACTTGTAACATCACCAACATTCAAATCCTTATAGACACAAGCACTTTCGTGGAAAACAGTGTAATCACCAATAGAACCATCCTCCTCTTTATCTTCTAGCAAATGTCTCCTCCTTTTCACCAATCTTCTCATCATATACCCCAACGAGCACTTGCGGTGACTTATTGTCGTTCATGACAATCCCTTTGTTCTTGATGAACTCTCCAGGGGACTCGTTGTTTTGAACATCAAGAGGAGCGCCATCATTGTGAACATCGGTAATGTCATGGGGAACATCATCACCGAATACTATCGTGGGAGTATTATCAGTTTTCTCTTCGGCTAAATTCTCATCTTGAATGTTCTCCTCAAACTCCTCTCCATCATCCGCATAACAGAGAATGCGTTGTTTACACACATGTCCCATCACCCATTTCTCGGGACAATGCCAGCAGAGACCCAACCTGGACCGTTCTGACTTTTCCGCCTGAGAGACTCGTATTAGCGGCAGGCGTGGCTGCTCCAGAGTTTGACTGGTCACACGTGCGGGCTGACTGTACAGGTCCCGCGTTGGCTTTTCGGTGGAGTAGCGGGGCTGGTGGGAGGCGGGCTGGACTCGCGCTCTCACCTTCTCCCGAGGGCGAGGTCGGTCCCAGCACGTCTCTGAGCGTCGGGGACGGTCAACGGTCAGGTAGCCGCGGTCCTGCTGTTGCGCCGGTGGGTCCCAGCACGTTGGGCGGTGCCGCAGCGTTGCGGTTGTCGGGTAGCGATCAAACCCTAATTGGGTCTGATGATCTCCGCGATCAGATAGGTGGCCACCCCTCTCGATGTAGCCACCGCGGTGTCGGGGCCAAGGGTCTTGCGCGCGATCGCGGTACCCGATGGGCTGGTATCTCGGCCGTGGGCGACGATCAGGTGGATCCAAGTGGCGTGAGACGTAGGGTGATTCTGGATCAGGCCACGACGGCGGACGGAGTACTTCCACCCGGCTGCTCGGAGGGTCCCAACTGGTTACACGACGAGGTTGGGCCGGCTGGTAGGGACGGAATGGCTGTGTGGCCCGAGGGAAGTCGTATTGACGACGGCGATAGCCGGCGTTGTCGTATGACATGTTGACGGACTGAGGCGTGGCTGTGGTGGTTGATGATCGTTTGACTTCGACGCGGCACGCGGGAATCCTTCCCGTCGGGCGTTGCAGAAGTAGTGTTGTCCTGCGGCTAGAGCTAGGCGGACAGGCGGGACTCGACAACCAAAGCAGTTGCTGTGCGCGGAATGTTTTCCGTCGGGCAGCGGTGTAGCTTCGGTTCGAGATGGTGGGAGGGTCAACTCTCAATGAAAGCACCAGTTGTTAAGGACCTAAATCCTTAACGTCGATTTCCACACAAAATCAAGAAACGAGATGTCGTCGTTGTCGAGCGCCCAACGTTGGGTCGTGACTTGGACGGCAAAAAGGGGCGGTTGAGCGCGAGATCAGCCTCGTCGGCAATCTTAGGAGATGTTTCTTGTTTGCTACTCAATTGAGCCAAAATAACGATAGTTTCATATATTGATTGAATTCCTAAAGTGATAACAATAACTCGTATTTATAATACTACTGACTTAATGAACAAGAAAACAAAGATATAGAAAAAGATATGTAAATCCCTAATATATCTAAACTAAATAATAATAGTATAAGACTCGTATCAAATACTAGCAATATTTTCCAACTCGCTTGCGCTAGACAACACAAATTCAACTGACACACTGTAGAAACAGCATATTGCGATACAATTGAAGTAAATGCCTAAAAAATAGGTGATCTAGCTGAAGACGACGATGTAAAAACATCAAATAGCATAAAAGGAAGAAAGAAAAAAGCAAGCTCATTACCAGATGCTCGCTCCAAATCTGGAAGGAAAGTGATACAACTAACGCGATGATGCAATTGAAGCTGAAGCTGGAGGAAACAAATTCGAGCTATTTAACGAGTGGAATAAGAGAATGATATGAGCGAGATATTTTAGGGAGAGAAAGTGACAAAAAAGGAAAAAAAGTGTGTGATGGTAGCTGTTGTTATGTGGTCATGAGCGACTGATGGAGAGTGAGATTGTGGCAATAAATATCAGAGATAGGAATGGCCGAATACAGAAGGAGAAGACAATGAAATAGTAGTAGTTGTATTTGTGAAACATCTATAAGTAGTACCTAAAGCTTAGCGCGCTTGTACGCTCTAAACCATTTATTTTGTTGAATTTGTGGCGACTTTTTAAAAATATGTGTGTCCAAATTTTCGGGCATGTATCGAAAAATAAAATATGTGTGTCTAAACAATTGGAACTATAACACTATTAATGTTATATTCCTTGAAACTCTAAAGTGACTCTTTCCAATATTCTTGAGAACTCCACACTTTCTTTTCCCAATATACTTGGGACACCTAAAGTGATCTTTCCAACACTCTCCCTCAAGTTAAGTATCGAGTTTTTTCAAAATTTAACTTGCAAGATCTTCACTTTGATAAATAGTTTATACTCGTATTCAGGAGTT
The DNA here is from genome assembly GCF_004379255.2 of Salvia splendens. NCBI lineage: Eukaryota > Viridiplantae > Streptophyta > Magnoliopsida > Lamiales > Lamiaceae > Salvia > Salvia splendens. The sequence goes on along the minus strand of NW_024599046.1, from coordinate 80,587 downwards.
CTTCAATTTTCATTGACAGTTTATACTCGTATCATCGAGTTTCTTCAATTCATCATTGATAGTTTATGCTTGTATCATAGAGCTTCTTCAATTCTTCATTGATAGTTTATACTCATATCAAAGAGTTGGTTTTTTTTTCATTGAAAGTTTAGACTCGTTTCAAGGAGCTTCTTCATTTTTCTTCATTGAAAGTTTAGACTCTTATCAAGGAGCTCTTCATCATTGAAAATTTAGGCTCTTATCAAGGAGCTCTTCATCATTGAAAGTTTAAACTCATTTCAAGGAGCTTCTTCAATTTTCTGTTGACAGTTTTAACTCTTGTCATAGAGCTCTTCAATTTTTGGTTGGCAGTTTTAACTCGTGTCAAGGAGTCATCTTAGACAGTTTTTATTTTATTTTTTTTGCTTGTATCCAGGAGTCATCTTAGATAGTTTTAGCTCGTATCCAAGAGCCATTTTAGACAGTTTTAGCTCATATCCAGGAGCCCCTTCATTCTTTTTTCTGACTGACAGTTTTTTACTCCTGTCGAGGAGTTCAATTAGACATTTTAGACTCATGTCGAGGAGTTAACAAGTCTTTGGACTTAATTTAATTTGCAACCCAAAGCATCATTTGGGAGGATCATTCTCAACCCATTCCAGCTCAAACAATGAGCCCATTCTTTTCATTTTTTTCCCTTCTTCTTGAGCCCAATAACACTTAGGCCCAAATTACTCATCCTTCTTCTCCGGTTTTCATTCCCACCATGGCCTTCACAGCGGCTGTGCGGTGATGCTATCTCTCTTCCACTCGCCGCGCAGACATTGGCTGCTCCGCCTCTTCCCCTGCGCGATTATCTCCTTATTCGAAGATGAATCGTTTGGCAATGGCTGCTCCATCAGAATATTCTTCGTAATCGAGGAGAGGTGGCGAGCATGCTGCCATTTCCTTGCTCGGCCTTCTCCAACCGGGCATGTCTGGCCACTTCTTCCCAGCAATCTCTCATCTTTTCCATGTGAACACAAATTCTATGATCATTGCTCCAAGCTTCTCTTCTCCAACCAGTTGACTATCAACCATATATCATTGGTTCTCTTCTCGATTACTGTTTCCAGAGCTCTTCCCCTGTTACAGATTCTTCTTTGAACCGACACAAGCTGTCTCCGGAAAGTTTCTGACGGCGGCTCTTTCATGGCGATCAGTTTAGTTTCATTCTCTATTGCCATCTTCTTGGAATCCTTCAAGGCACCCATCTTTGGCCTATCGATCTCTTCAGCGGGCTGCTCCCTTAGAGCCTTTTCCCTCCATCCATGACGGCATTGTTCGGCTGTTTAGTTCCTCTCCTCCTCAGCCGGATAATTCATGGATGGCAAGTTTCTCAAACTCTGAGGACTTTCGCAGCAGCTTGACTTCTCTTTTGGGGATGGAAACTCGATCTCTTCCATGACTGCTCCTCTGAAGCCTTCTTCTCCGTCTGTGGCGGCTCCTCCGCCGACTCATAGGTATATGTGTAAACTTCGGCCAGCCCTTCGTCTTCAACTTGGCCACCATGACTCCAAGATAGACTCCAAGTTTGCTTTCTCGGAGCTTCTTCTGTCGCCCTTTCTTCTTCTTTGTTCCTCCGTCATTGACGGACGGATGTTCTTTTGTGCTGTCTTTTCTCAGCCTTCTTCCAAGAGTGCTTATACAGATCCCTCGCCTTCTCGTTGGCTTCCTCTGTATCTAGGCTATTTCTAATCCAAGCTATCTTCTCTGGACTTAGCCGCTGCTCGTTGTCATCTCGATGAATTATCCGGCTGGGATTGTGCTCTCCTCCTTTGTCGGATAATTCTTCATTGTTGTCTGTTTTAGGTAGCTTCTATTGGCCATTCCATCATCGATCCTTTTGCATCATACTATCGATGCTCCATCAGTGTGTGGGCTGCGCCTTTGTAGCTTTCATCATCGATCATTTTTGGCCTTCACGACTACCATATATTTGGAGAGGAGTTGTCCGGTCGCATTCTTCCTCTCCCCCTCGGCCAGACAAACCGTGAATTCAGATTTTATCTCCGGATCTAGGGCTCGCTGCCACTTCCAAATCAGCGAGTAATCGCTGAACTCTATGGAAATTTTGCTCCGTTCCTCTGTCGTCGGCTTCTTGCGCCGATCAATGCTTCTCTAGCAGCCTTTTTGGCCTTGCTACTGGCTCCACCTCCTTCACCACAATGCCTCCTTTCTCTCCTCCTCTGCTGTGGTTGGCTGCCATTCTCGGACTTTTCCTTGGTGGTCTATGCATCTTATTTGAAGATTTGAATTTTTCTCTTGGTTGCAGATGGATGACACCGTTCCATCGGGCGTCCATTGTTGAGGGAGAGAGGGGAATTTGCTCAACTCCAAGTTACTTGAGTTTCAGAACCTTGCACAACAACCTTACCCAGTTTCTTCAGCTCCTACTCCGAGTTCTCAAAATATATTTGGTGGAGGTAGTACATTTTTTTATATATAGAGACAGTGAACGATCCTTTGATCGAACCTGCTATGATACCATGTTGAAAAGTAAAATACAGAAAATAAAACTCAAGAACTCTTGAAGGCTATATTTTGATTGATTTTGAATTGTTTTGTTGATACATAGTACATCCATATTTATAGGACTAGAGAAGTAATATACCTAGTAACTAAACAATTGGAACTATAACACTATTAATGTTATATTCCTTGAAACTCTAAAGTGACTCTTTCCAATATTCTTGAGAACTCCACCCTTTCTTTTCCCAATATACTTGGACACCTAAAATGATCTTTCCAACACCTTTAATCAAATCAGGCTAATACTAATATTTTGTACGAGTGAATGTCCAATACTTAGTCTTGGAACAGGACCCTGAGTGAGTCTTAGTCTCTCTATTAAAAAAATTAATTTCGGATAATATCGGACCTAACTCGAATAATTGAACCGAAAGCAGTCATTACAAGATTACAAACCTTCTCCAAAATCAAGAACCCGAGCTTTCATGGTAAATGATATATACATCTGATACGAGTCTCACATTTTCAATGATACAATCTGATAAAGTGAAAGCAAGTAGATATATATTTATGCGAATAAACTGTTTATGCAGAAACAAACATCAAGGTCTCGCTGTTTTCACTCCCAAACACATTCTGCTTGGCAGAGTGAAAGGGAGAGGAAATAGCTCTAGCAGCCGCATTTTCTCTGAGTTCTCGTCGAATATCCCATAATTTTTCAGCACACTGTCTCATTGAAGGTCTTGATAGTCTTGATGGTGCCAGGCAGTGGCGGGCGAGTTTGAGGACCCTTTCGACTGCGTGGATGGATGGAGTGCTCCTTCGTAGCCTTGGATCCATAGCCACAACGACCTCTCCATTTCTTAGTCTCCTAAGTGCCTGCATAGGAAACAATTCTAAGATCTTTCCAATTGTTAATTGTTGTTTTATACTACCCCAGAAATCATGCTATTATATACTCACCCATTTTATGGTAAGTCTCTCGTCCAGGCCTCTCTTCGACTCTATAGGTTGCCTGCCCGTCATCATTTCAACGAGCAATACACCGAATGAGTAGACATCACTCTTTTCAGTAAGCTGGTATGTCCTTAGGTACTCAGGATCCAAGTAGCCAGCAGTTCCTTTGATTTGCGTAGAAATGTGAGTGGCCACAGGGTTTTCTGCAGCTAACCGCGCAAACCCAAAATCAGCCACTTTGGCTCTCAGTTTTTCTGTGATGAGTATGTTCGATGCTTTGATGTCTCTATGGATGATGGGAGGATCTGTAACACGAGAATATACGCGCATGAAAAAGGGACAGAAATTGAGTATAAGCCGTACTCTTCATACATGATATGATACTCCATTTACCTGTATATGTGTGAAGATAGGTAATGCCATGAGCTATATCAATTGCAATATCCAATCGCTCTCCGATTTGAAGCTCGTTTGAACGAGTTCCTGCATCCAGATTTGGTCATCTTATACACAATTGGATACTCGTTGCAACAGACTTTGTTGTCTTTAAAATGAAACAAGATAGATGATATATACTGTAACATCGTTGAGCTGCCTAATGAAAGAGTTCGATGACCTACCATCCAAGTGTTCTCGGAGGGTCCCGTTGCTGACGTATTCAACGATAATAAGGCGCTCGTCTCCATGCTCAAGACACCCGTAAAATCTTACCAAGCTAAGGTGCTCGATCTTTGATAAAGCTAGGATCTCGTTCTTGAACTCTGCTGACAGGCGTTGATCATAAGTTTCCTGTTTACAAGGAAGTCTATTGAGAAAGAGAGGGAGCAACAAAAACACTTCAACTCCCAACTTGATAGCACATCTTACGCTTTTTGCACGCTTTACAGCAACAACACGTCCATCCTTAAGTCTCCCTTTATACACAGTCCCAAATCCCCCTTCACCAATTTTGTTATCTAGGGAGAAATTTCCTGTTGCGTTATAGATTTCTTTAAACGCTAAGCTATCTCTCAACTTTGCAGGATCAACCTCTGGGTATGCATCATAACTGGAACGCCTTGATCTTGATGACCTCCTACTATCACGAGCTCCAGAATTACCCGCGAAATCTGCATACAAAAAAACAACATAAAAACGATTGAATAATATTACTCCTCAATCTCTGATAAGAAAAGGCCAAACTTACAATTCAAATTAAGATCAAGACTGATGCAAACTCATTAACTTACTAGGACTCTGTCCAGCTCGATAATGCCATGCGTCTGGCTGCACTTGATCTCGACTGGACGCGGGATCAGCTTTTTTGCGTCCAAAGAAAATAACAGAAAAAACTCCACCTACCTTCTTTGCAGCACTTGTGATGTAACTCAAGGCTGGATTATTGGACTTGTGACGGTCCTCTTCTTGTGTTGAGCGATCACCGGAGTTGGTGTTCAGTCTTCTGATATGACCAGGGCGGATGATCAGAGGACTTTGTGTTTTCTTCATCTGCAGGGTTGGTGATCTCTGTCCAAACCAAACGCATAGTTGACTTCATTATCTGCTAACCCTTTATGAAATCATAGACACCAAGTAATTTCCTGATGTAGTTGGATGAGACTGATTCAGCACCTGCTTGGTCTGACTGAGTAATACCCAGCAAATGAAAGAGACAATGATAACTGAAACTTGGTCCAAATGTTAAATATGATGATCTGTCAAACATCTAATTTAAGATAGCTAAAGCCTCAAAGCTATCATTTTGCTTTAGAAAACCATGTGCAACAATAAGATATGAACTCACAATCACTGCTAGTGAAAAGAATCAGCCTTCATGGTGCATCTGATTTTACACTATTACAGTGAGAAGAAGAGATTTATTTATTTTTATTTCTGTTTAAAGCATCTCTTAAACAGTGATGCGTTCAACTCTCTTTGAGGCCAGAAGGTAGTGAACATTATTATATATCTCCTAGGCAGCAAAATTATTAAGCAGGTGATACGCCAGATGGCATTTTCCTGGTTTATTTTTCTTTTCTACATTGGTAATCTGATCTTTTCTTTGCTAGATTTTATGCTGTCGTTGTTAATCTTTGCGACAGCCTTTGACTCTATCACATGCATATAGCAGGCCAAGAGTTTTCTGATTTTAAAATTGACGCTGCTACTACTCACTCAATATTCTATGTTTGTTTTTGGTGTTTTCTGATTATTTAGTGGTTAGAGTTGGTGGAAATAATCTATAAATGGATTACTGATGTGCTCAGCTTCTAGAAAATTTTATCTAACGACTCTAGCTCACAGGAAGATACGATATTGTTTTGCAGAGAGACAGAAGCAAACTTATCATGCTGATGCAGGACACCAGAGTATTGTGGGGCAATGTCCTATTGACACAACAAATATGATTAGACAAATATTTGGAGACATAACAAATGAAATGCAGAGAATATGTGAACCTGAAGGTTAACAAGGAATCCACAGTGACTAAATGCTTTGAGCCCAACAGCTATGTTGGAAATAATGGGAAGAAATTCTCAAGCCGTGTACAAGCGGTACTCTAACTAATACAAACGAAAGGAAACTTGCAACAAATAGAGGAATGAAAATTACAACGAAAATAAAGCAAACCAAATTTATAAGTCGAGTCGAGGAAAGCCCTCTTTCCGCAAGACAAATTACGTCCCGGCTAGTGCTCACGGAATGACGTATTGCCCCCAAAGATAAAACGACTTCCTCCTAGCGTGTAGAAGCACCTCAAACCCGCTAGGCACCGGCGAACTTGATGGAGTTCCGAGAACCGAGCTAGACAATGCTCCTAAAAAGCAAACTAGAATGCTTGAGAGCTAGAGAGAAGATAGAATGTTTTGTTTGTGTGTCCTTCCTCTCTACAACTCTATGTCTTATATAGGCTAGAGATAGAGACATGAAAGATCCATGCATTAATACACTACATAAAAGAATTTAGGGGTGAAAGGCCAAAGGACTTAGCCACATGAAAGGCCAAAAGTTTTGCCTTTATCACACGTTTTTTCCAACAATCCCCCACATTGGTTAGAGCGCTGTCAGCTCAAACCAACACAAGACATGTATGCATGCATGCAGACTCTTTGCTCAATTCTCGAGAAATAATATTGCATTTGGAATAGTAGCTTGGGGCTTTGAACTTTCCATAGTCAACACTATCGGGCATACCGGCGGCCTGGTGGACGTGATGCCTTGAACCATTCCTCCTTGGTGTATACCGAGACAATAATATTGACACAATATTATTTACAAACTCATCAGTTCTCACGTTTGTTTCCTTTACTGGCCATGGAACACCACTTTGGATTCATAAGTGATTCACATGTTGAAGCGGCCCACACTTCTTCACTTACATAGGTGATTCTTTTCTAGGTATCCTGCAATACCCACCTCCTCGAGGTTTCTAAGAATCATTAAAAGTCAAAACTTAGCCTCTTACCACATGCAGGTTACAACACTCAATGCTTTCTAAAGAATGGGCGAAGATAAAAAATCTTCCGAGTGTTACAACTAGATTCATATAGCTTCGTTTTCCCATTGAACCAAGCACATGGGATCTCCAATCGTATGGTTGGGTTACCACTATAATCATCTTTTAAGATGTGGTTTTCAGTCCCATTCCTTTTAGCAATTTATGCAATTGATCACGGTTTAAACCTTTCGTTAATGGATCCGCTAAGTTATCAACTGACCTTACATAGTCAACTGTGATAACACCACTTGTGATCAATTGTCTGACGGTATTATGTCGCCGACGAATATGTCGAGACTTACCATTGTATAAGCCACTATGTGCTCTCCCTATAGCTGCTTGGCTATCACAGTATATCACTACTGTCGGCACTGGCTTCTTCCAACATGGAATACATTCTAGGAAATTTCTGAGCCACTCGGCTTCTTCCCCTGCTTTATCCAATGCGATAAACTCAGATTCCATGGTGGAACGAGCAATACACGTCTGTTTCGTTGATTTCCAAGAGACAGCACCACCCCCCACAGTGAACACATACCCACTTGTCGAAAATGAGTCTTTTGAATCAGAGATCCAATTTGCATCACAGTACCCTTCAAGTACTTGGGGATATCTTGTGTACTGCAGCTCAAAGTTAAGAGTATACTTCAAGTATCTCAAAACCCTACGCAGAGCTTTCCAATGTTCCTTGCTTGGGTTGCTCGTAAATCGGCTCAGCTTATTCACCGTACACGCAAGATCTGGTCGGGTGCAGTTTGTGATAAACATCAAACTCCCTATGATCCTTGCATATTCTTCTTGAGCTACAGGCTCACCCGTGTGCTTACTCAAATGCACGTTGGGTTCCAATGGAGTCTTAGCTGGCTCACAATCGAACGAGTGAAATTTCTTTAGCACTTTCTCAATATAATGAGATTGTGTCAGAGCAATTCCCTCATGATTCCTTTTAATTTTGATTCCGAGAATCACATCAGCTAAACCCATATCTTTCATGTCGAAATTTCTCTTCAACATGTTTTTGGTTTCGTTGATAATGGCACTATTGCTGCCCGTAATCAACATATCATCTACATAAAGACACACAATAACAAAACCGTTATCTGTGTTCTTAATGTAAACACACTTATCGCACTCATTGATAGTGAATCCATTTGCCAACATCACGTTGTCAAATTTTAAATGCCATTGTAATGATGCTTGCTTCAACCCATATAATGACTTTACCAGTTTGCATACTTTACGCTCTTGCCCAGGCACAACAAACCCTTCGGGTTGTTCCATATATATTTCTTCTTCCAGATCACCATTCAGAAACGCAGTTTTCACATCCATTTGGTGAATCTCAAGATTGTGCAAAGCAGTAATCGCAAGAAGCACCCGAATGGAAGTGATTCTCGTAACAGGTGAATAGGTATCAAAAAAGTCATGCCCTTCTTTCTGCTTAAAGCCTTGGACAACTAGGCGAGCTTTGTACTTATCTATAGTACCATCGGGCTTAAATTTCCTTTTCAGAATCCACTTGCACCCTAAAGCCTTACAGCCTTCAGGCAAGTCTACTAACACCCAAGTGTTATTTCTAATGATGGATTCAATTTCACTATTGATAGCTTCTTGCCACCACGCTGCGTCTGGGCCAGACAGAGCTTCCGCCAATGACTTTGGTTCGTCATCCAACATAAAAGTTATGAAGTCGGGACCAAATGTTTTAGCAACTTTAACTCTTTTACCACGTCTTGGTTCAACATCCTCAGGACTTGACCTCGTCCTTTTTGGAGCATTAGAACTTGTGGATTCATCCATCATTCTTTCACTAGAACGATCCTCTTGCCTCTTGCAAGGGTAAACATTCTCAAAGAATATAGCATTCCTTGACTCAATCGTTGTTCCTTCAGCCACGCCAGGCACAGCTGATCTATGGACTAGGAAACGATAGGCACTACTATTAAGTGCATGGCCAATAAAGATGCAATCGACTGTTTTAGGGCCTATTGCAACTTGTTTCGGAGGTGGCACTTCTACCTTCGCTAAACACCCCCACACTTTGAGGTATGAATATGAAGGTTTCTTCCCTTTCCACAACTCATAAGGAGTCACATCCCTATTTTTTAGTGGAATTTTATTCAGGATATGATTCGCTGTTAACACAGCCTCCCCCCACATGTTCTGGGATAAACCAGAATTAATCAACAGAGCATTCATCATCTCTTTAAGTGTTCGATTTTTTCGTTCAGCAACTCCATTTGACTGGGGAGAATATGGAGCCGTTGTTTGGTGAATTATACCACTTGCATGACATAATTCTGCAAACGGAGCTACATACTCACCACCTCTATCACTTCGAACACACTTAATTCGACAATTAAGTTGATTTTCAGCTTCATTTTTTAAGTCTTTGAACGCTTCAATTGCCTCATCTTTACTTCTTAATAAGTAAAGGTAACAATACCTTGTGCAATCATCTATAAATGTGATGAAATACTTTTTACCACCTCTTGTTTGCACAAATTTCAAATCACATACGTCTGTATGGATCAATTCAAGAGGTTTTGTGCTTCGCTCTACCGAATGGAATGGCAGTTTAGCCATTTTGGCTTCAACACACACTTCACATCTTTCTTGTGAGTTAAACTTATCTACTTTTAGTAAATTAAGATTTACTAATCTTTTATAGCATTTAGATTTACATGTCCCAATCTATTATGCCATAAGTCAGAGCCTTCAAGCAAATAAGAGGATGTGTCATCTTCCTTATTGCTTATTCCTTTTCCACGGTGAATGACCGTAACATTCAGCTCAAAAAGCCCATTCACTAGGTGACCTTCACCTATGAATTTTCCATTCTTGGTCAATATAACCTTTTCGAATTCAAATTCTAGTGAAAATCCATGATTTACTAGAAGTGAGCCTGACACCAAATTATTTCGGATGTCTGGGACATGCAGCACATCCTTGAGGGTAAGAACCTTTCCAGATCCTAATTTTAGGAACACATTACCCACACCAACCACCTTAGAAGAGGCTTGGTTTCCCATGAGTACTTTTCTACCTTCAACAGATTTGTAAGTAGAAAAAATGCTTATCTCGGAGCACACATGACATGTGGCACCCGTATCAATAAACCATTCATTTGGATTATTACCATGGTCCACGTCGGAGACCATTGCGATCACCTCGTGATCTTTGTTGTTTATAACAACACGTTCAAATAATTTGCACAATATTGTCTCCATCAATAAGTAAACAATTATATTGAACCATATGTGCATTGGTATATTCAACACCACAAGCATCCCAAACATTACTACCAAGTCTAAATTGGTCTTGCTTGTCAAATGACAAACGATAAACACAATTCTCGAGAGAATGGATCTCAAGGAATTAACCACTTCGTAGCCCATGAACATTGCAACGGCTCGTTTCTTCATTCCAGCTTTGAAACTCATGTTTTCTCCAACTTCGATTGATATAACCCTGTCTTAGAAGAGTACACTAATTTGTCTTGCGATTGTTGGAAATAATGGGAAGAAATTCCCAAACCGTGTACATGCGGTACTCTAACTAATACAAACGAAAGGAAACTTGCAACAAATAGAGGAATGAAAATTACAACGAAAATAAAGCAAACCAAATTTATAAGTCGAGTCGAGGAAAGCCCTCTTTCCGCAAGACAAATTACGCCCCGGCTAGCGCTCACGGATTGGCGTATTGCCCCCAAAGATAAAACGACTTCCTCCTAGCGTGTAGAAGCACCTCAAACCCGCTAGGCACCGGCGAACTTGATGGAGTTCCGAGAACCGAGCTAGACAATGCTCCTAAAAAGCAAACTAGAATGCTTGAGAGCTAGAGAGAAGATAGAATGTTTTGTTTGTGTGTCCTTCTTCTCTACAACTCTATGCCTTATATAGGCTAGAGATGGAGACATGAAAGATCCATGCATTAAGACACTACATAAAAGAATTTGGGGGTGAAAGGCCAAAGGACTTAGCCACATGAAAGGCCAAAAGTTTTGCCTTTATCACACGTTTTTTCCAACAATCCCCCACATTGGTTAGAGCGCTGCCAGCTCAAACCAACACAAGACATGTATGCATGCATGCAGACTCTTTGGAATAGTATGCATGGAATGCGTTTTCTTGTTTCAGCTTGGGTTTTTGATATAGATGGCATTGATGATGTGCTCTGTATGTATCTTAGTTCAAACTTAGATATTTGAGGACTTCGATCAGGAGAGCTTGAAGTTGCCGATAGCCAAACTAAAAAGCCAGAGAAAACGGAATCATCCAAATATCACAAATGGACCATATATGCCTGCCTGTGACATGAGGATTGGGGAAAGTGTAGGCCCAATAGCACTTCCTTTGGGTTTGAGGAAACCACCTGAAAATAGCTTATAGCAGAGTTCCGTTTTAGATTTCCAAACTTCAACACTGACACTAAACGCGAATAGGTGAATACAGAAATCAAAATTATGAGCTTCATTGTTAGGTACCTTGCTATCATATTATTCATGCAAGGAAGGGCTACACCTTCTGCAATACAAAGCAGCATCCGTGTTGCAAGTAGAGCCAATAAAGATGATTCTGCAGCCCAAGGCAAGGGGTAAGAAAGGTAGCCATAGACCACCTTACCACCATAACGATCCACCAGAGTCCCTCCAGCTATAGGTGATATGAGATATCCCCATAGGAAAGATGAGTGCCACAGTCAGTAACTATGAAATGAATCAGATTGAGAGAATAATTGAAAAAATGGAGTACAAAATAATTTTATTTAAAAAATGTAAACCCCTGGAGTATACCTACTTCAATAAATACTGAAAGTTTGATTCACACGCAACCATTCGCTCATCAATTGTTGGCACTTAACGCTTTTTCTAAACTCCTTTCCAGTAAAAGACCTCCCACTTAGTGAAATCTCGTCCATAAACAAACAAAAGCCACCTGATGAAACTACCAATAGCGATTAACATTTAACACCCCGATTTAAGTCTCCACAGAATGTTCACTCAGCCAGAAAATCAACATATATAAATCAAATCAGAAGCAACTCGGAGAGTTAAATTACATTGACATGCACGAAGTAAACCACGGAATTCACCTGAACAACACCGTAGAAAGACGGACCCCAACCGCGCCACAGCAAAAGCGGAACTATAGCCACCGACATAACGACGCGATCGGCGTTGCAGAGCGCCAGAGCCAGCGCACGCATAGCGACTACCTTCACTGATAAGAGTTCCACGCCTACAGCCATTGAGGGAACACCATCACAAGGCAACACCAGAGCTCGTCGCACACGGAGGCCTCCAATCCGTTTCCAATACTAAGTAGGGAGTTAGTATTTATAGTTAGTTATGTTCTTTTATCTAATGTAATAGAGTAGGAAGTCGAGCGTATTTATAAGCTCTATCTCGGGTTTTCTTTGTGGTTCTTTCCCTGGAGATAGGAGGTCGAACCACCCTAGGGTCTTTTTTTGACAAACCGAACGGGGAGGAGTAGTTATAAAAAGGGAACTTGTCCACGCATTTATTATGAATGAGAAGTTATTTCCCACGTTTGTTGTTTTTTCTTTCATTTTTCTCCAAATCTAACTGCTTGCGGAGGTGTCGACCGCAGAGCCCCCCTCGCCGTCAATCCTTCTCTCTGATACGACCAACGTCGTATCATTCACTCTCTCTGAAGTGATGAACTCCACAAAACTCGGCTCCGACGATCCATCCAGGCATCCACTAACGAGAAATTAACTGCCATTGGAGGAGGATCTCCATCGATTCGGCTCCAGACCACCGGTTTTGAGCCGGAAAAGGGGTGCTCCGCCGGCTGAAGCATTGAATGACGGTGGCGTGATTGTCGAAGAAAATCCGATGCAGTAGGGTATAGTGTGCTGGTTTGGTTTTCGGCGACGATATATTGAGATCGAAAAGAAGCGCCGGTTAAGCGTAGGGAGAGAATGGGAAGTCATTGCTGGCGACTGGTAGAAAGAGCAACGGGTGGAATGGATGGATTAGCAGCAGAAAATTACAAGTGGAGTTCACTGTAATGCGCCATTTCCTTTTACTTGTAATTGTGTTATGGCGTTCTCACTGACTATCAATGCTCCTACTTCAACACTCACAACACAATAAAATAATATTATAAACATTTAAATGATGATGAGATTTTATAACATTATTTTATTATATTGGAAGAGGAGTGTTGAAGTAGGAGATCCTTTCTGAGTGAGTACACTCTTACTCCGTTCAAAAAATACTAGTAAATGTAATAGCGAGAAAAAAGTTTTTCATGTATAGAAATGACTCGAAGGAACTTTTCAACTTAAAAAAATGACACAACTATGAGAGAAGAGAGTCTTAAACTAGGAATTTTGATATTTAATTGATAACTAGTACTCCCTCTGTCCCAAAGAAGATTACACACTTTGGAGATGATACGAGATTTTAGGAGATATTGTTTTGTGTGTTAAGTGGTGAGAGAAAATATAATTTCATAATTGATGTGAGAGGAAACTTTTTCCAAAAGAGGAAATGTGACATCTTTTGCAGGACAAACTTTTTCCAAAAGAGGAAATGTGACATCTACTATGAGACGGAGGGGGTACTATAAAAGAGAAGAGAAATATAAGTACTACTACTTTGGTTCCATAGTACTAGTAGAGTCATTTCATTTTCTGCACTCCGTTTTAGAAAAATGATAATAAATAATTAAAATTGAGAAAGAGTAAAGTAAAAAGATGATAATAAATAATTAAAATGGAGAAAGAGTAAAGTAACAAAAAAAATGAGGATAGAAAATGAAATGACTCTTCTAATGTGGAACGGAGGGGTACTATAACTGCAGTCAAAAAGAAAAAATAATTAAAATAATAGCAGTCCATATATTTATAAATTATGAGTAGTAAATAAATAGATATATATTCACTCCATCTCACAAAAGCATGTACTTTTGGTTGGATACGAGTTTTAATGTATATTGTTAGTATGTCTTATGAATAAAAATCATAAATAGTGTCTCACCAAAAAAATAGTTTTTCAAAATTAAAAAATGCATACGGTTATGGAAAGAATTAAAAAGGAAAGAATGTATGTCTTATGAATAAAAATCATAAATAGTGTTGACAACTTTGGTCAATAAAACAAAATGACAAAGTAACTATTTCTATGGATGACCTATTCCACGTCTCTATCTCATTTCTACGTCAATGCTATTTTATTTTAAATTTTTGCACTTCGATATTCAATATGTTCTCAAATAAATTAACTAAAAATAACAAAATAATATAATACACAAATCTTCGATGTATTATATGTTGTAAAATCTTCGATGTACTATACGTTGTAAAATGAGGGTGTGTATTGAGTCCTCGACCTCGTCCAAAGAGGAATAAGAACACATTGCTATTCTAGAGAGAGAAAGATGAGAGAAATGAGATGGGAGTGGGCACTAGAATAAATGGGATGAGGTATTTATAGTGGAAAATAAAATAAAATAAAAATGGTAAAATGCCGATGATCGGCGATCTCGGCCCCACAATGGACTCCGGTCGACCGCTGATCTCGCACCCATTCCGTCTGCCATTCCTGACCTCTCAACTATTGGACGAAGTCGACCGCCACCTCCTTCGCCACAATGGGTGCCAGCTCGGCACCGATCTCCGCAGCGCGCCATTGCGGGTGCTCTTAGAGCATCCACAATGGGGCGCCCGATTTCATTTCACGATTCCACTCTCGAAACTCACATTTACTATGAAATGGATTCAAGTCCCAATAGTCCGATGTTTGGGGGTGATGCGCGTTGGCCAAGTACAGAACCCGACGAATATCGATCGTTCGACGCCAACACGGAGTACGATCCCGAATTCAGTACGGATTCGTACGATTTGTCTGACATGGAACCGTCTCCAACCCGACCCGTCGCCCCCTCCCGTCGCCCTGCCGCCGCCGCCACCCCATCGCCGTTGCCGCCCCCGCCAGAAAGAAGTGGATCCGGCACCGGGCGTACAAGGTGCCACCTCCGGAAACGAATGAAGAGTACTCCACTGGGAGGACGAACTACCAACCGGATGAAACCCTCGTCTTGGCTAGGTGTTGGGTGGATATTTCGGAGGACCCGGTATTCGCGAACAACCAGAAGCAGCTTGCGTACTGGGAGCGCATCGTCGAGCGCTACAATGAGGCGACGCCGTCGAGTGCGTACAAGTGTCATAGGGAGCAGCTCCGCAAGCACTGGGACCAGGTGAAGAAGCAAGTCAAACTGTTCGCAACGGAGTACGAGAAGTGCTCGAGGGAGCAGGGAAGCGGCGAGAGCTTGAGCGATGTGCGCGATAGAGCGATGTTGTCTTACCAGTCCATGTACGGCGACTTCAAGCATTTCAACATCTGGACACTCTTGAGGGACAAGCAGAAATTCCAAGGCGGGATTCTGCACACCGTTGCGACAAAGAGGACGAAGACCACCAAAGCTGGTGGTTACACGAGCAGCGAAAGTGGAACTCGTCCGGTGGACCTCAACCGGACGTACGCGGAGGATGAGAGTTCCGACACACTGATGTCCTCCCGGCGTCCTATAGGCGTCAAGGCTGCGAAGAACAAGGGGAAGGCGACAACGACATCATCCTCGACCGCCGCCGCCCCATCGCCGATCCCGGTCTCGATCCTGATCCCAACCCCGAGCCCGACTGCTCCGCGTATGTGGAGTTGGCAACAACCTCGATGGCGCGAACGTTGTTGCAGACGCATAAGGCCCTCGAGAAGTGTACGGACCCCGCCAAAGCCGAATACTCCGGGGGTTGATCGATGAGCTGCGCCGGAAGTTGGGAATTTCATAGATTAGCCAACTTGAATCGTGTAACTTTTGTTTAATCAATGTAGTCTTCGCCGGTTTTTATTTAATCGTTGCGTTTTTTAATTAGTTTGCATTATATATTTTGAAAACATTTAAATTAATTAACTAAACAATAGTAAAACCTATAGGGCACCCCTTAGGGAGCGCCTTAGGGTGTCCCACTGCAGGTGGAAGGGTAGAAGGATAAAAAAGATGACGTGGCGTTGCATAGGGCGCGCCTTAGGGCACCCACAATGGGCCCCCCGATGGCGGCCATCATCCTCGGGCGCGGACGATGCCTCCATTGTGGGTGCCCGCCATCGTCCGCACCCTACGTCCACGCCCGATGCATCGTTCGAGGAAGAAGCGCGGACGATGGCCCATCGTCCGCACCATCAGGCGCCCCATTGTGGGCTAGGCGGACGATGGCACGCGTTTTTGATTTTTTTTTTTCCGAATTTTGTCTATTTAAACCTTGTTTCTCATTCACTTGTTCATACGAACATCTCGCCTCTCTCATTTCGCTTATCTCTCACATTTCTACCTCTCTCGCATACCAAAATAAACCACGACGAGGAAACCACTAGTTCTAGTTCCTCGGAGTCAAGTAGTTCGACCTCTGAAGCTTTAGTGCAGCCGTTGAAGAGGCCATGGAGGAATGCTTAGTCGAAATTCAGCGCGAGGAGGCGGCGGCGGAGCAGATCCACAGGCATATTCGACGTCGGACGTCTGTCCGACGTGACCACGCGGCAGCTCACCAACGTCTGGTTGCAGACTATTTTGCCGATCAACCACGGTGGGGACCGACTGTTTTCCACCGCCGGTTTAGAATGCCACGTTACCTTTTTCTCAGCATTGTCCGGACGTTGTCGTCACGTGATGAATACATGACGTATCGTGAAGACGGCATTGGCAGACCCGGCCTTACACTGTTGCAAAAGTGCACGGCTGCAATCCGTCAGTTGGCCTACGGCACCACGGCGGACATCTTCGACGAGTACCTCCACGTCGGGGATACAACAGGCTGGGAGTGCCTGAGGAGATTTTGTAGGGGAGTTGTGGAGGCCTACGACGACACATATTTGCGCAAGCCAACTGCCACTGATTGCCAGGGCCTGATGAAGATGCACGAGACAGCGCACGGCTTTCCTGGGATGCTAGGGAGCATCGACTGTATGCACTGGCAGTGGAAGAATTGTCCGACAGCGTGGAGAGGACAATTCACTAGTGGATACAAGGGCATCCACCCGATGATGATCCTCGAAGCCGTCTGTGACATCCCTAACCCGAAACATGCATTTTTTTCGTCATTGTACATCATGTTAAGTGTGTACCATAGAGTAATTTTTCAATATATATATATATATATATATATATATATAGGAAAATGATCAATACAAAACTTGATCTCAATACAAAATCCAGACCAAATCCTGACCATGAGATTTGACAATCCAATGGTCAATAATTAAACAAAAACACGGAGGGTCATTGTAAAGCAGTTTTAGGTCATATTATAAACTTTGGATTTGAGGTCATGTTAAGACCATTTCATGTCATCCTTACTATAATGACGTAAAAATAAGCTTACAATGACCTAAAAATGACTTTTGTATGCTTGGTTCTGCATTTTTGTATTAAGAATGCTTTTGCATGGATCAAAACCCTATATATATATATATATAGTATAACAAAAATATTATACATATGAAATAATTAATTTTAAATGTGTTTGCAATACGTGTGTATATGTGCAATATATTATTAAGGTACATACTTATATATAAATTGCATGTTTATAGTAAATAAATTAAAATATATAGAAGTGTGTGAAACGTGTAATACATATATATGATTTAAGGTGTTTCTTTGTAAATCCTTTAAGGATTGCGTGGCTTATGATTTTACTACGTGTAAGGATACGAAATTTGTGTATTATTACAATTTGGACACGTAAAGCAACATTGGTTATTAAATAATATAAAAAAATTATGATGAGTCGGTCGCATAATTGACACTAAATCATTTATATAGCTTCTATATTTTAAACTTGTGGAGGAGGGAGAAAAATAAAAAGGGGGAAAGAAAAAGTAAGGGAACTACTGTCCGATTCATTTTGGCGAGGAGAAGGTCATATAGTGTGAGGTGATGTCGAAAGCTTGAGTAGAATATGCTATAATCAGGTGTGTATAAATCACACTTTTAGTTTTACATGTGTTATGTGGTTGATTGTTATATGTTGAATTGGAGTGAATTATTGGATTATATGGTGTGAAATTGATATGATTATGAATTGTTTGATTTTGATGGTCGAATATGATATGAATATTTGATTGCTGAAATGGACGTGTTTGTTTAGATATATTGGATAATTTGATGGAATATGATATGGATATGTTATTGGTGCAAAGGATATGTTTATGATACTGTTTATGTGAATCATTGGATTAAAGAGGATCTGTGACAGCCTTGTACTGGATCTGAAATTTTAGAGGGACCTATGAGTCCAAATACAGAGGGACCTTCGGGTCAAATACAGAGGGACCTATGAGTCCAATTACAGAGGGACCTTCGGGTCAAATACAGAGGGACCTATGAGTCCAATTACAAAGAGACCTTCGGGTCATAGAGGAATCCCGGGCAGATACCAGGCTTGACTGTTACAGAATAATAAACTGAATAGAGTGGCATATGCATATGAATATGAACTGGTTTGTTTTTAAATTATGTTATATATTGTTTCTGATTATTTGTATTGATAAAAGAATATGCTTGATGTTTGTATCATGTGAGATTAAAGGTGGAAATTTATATATACTGAGTTGTGGCTCATATAAACCACTAAATTTTTCAGGAATAAGATAGCAGTAAAGTTTTGACTGACATGGGTCATAGGAACTCCACGTGTTATCAGGTTCGGCGGCTGACGCATATTGGCAACCTTCTCTTCCTCATCATTTTGCATGTAGATAAATGTATAGTATATAGAGTGGTGAGAGGATTCCACTACGTTACAGGATATTTTGAAATATGTATCGGATAAGTGTTGGTTTGAACTTATATAATATGGGTGTTCTATGATTTATACACGTGTATTGATTGCTTTTGTGATAAGGGATTTATTTATTATAAGAGTATACGTTAGAGGGGTTGAGGTGTGACAATTTAGGTGGTATCAGAGCGGGGATAGAATCCCGCTGGGACATGGCATTCATGAATATCATATGATACATTTCGGTTAGATGTTTCATTTGCATTTCAATTATCACAAACATGGGTCACTGAGGAGATAAGGGTCAGCCGCCCTGCATCATCAATTAATAGTAGAAACATTTCGTATACATGTTGCATCATATGGGGATTACCTAGGCTTTTGGAACAAAAAGTACATGGACCAATGATGGGGCACAAAGGTAGAAATTTTAGAGAACTCCGAAAAATGGAATTGTTGACTTTATGAGACTACTGATCCGGCCGAGGCTGAGATATGGTTGAAAAGGATAGAGAACATGTGTTCAATCAGATGAGTTGTATGTCAGAAGAACGTTTTGATTAAACAGTGTCTCTTCTTTGAAGCAATATTTACTATTGGGCAGAAACAGTCCCACAAGCTATTATACAACCTTTGGTACTAAGTTCAGACGATTTTCCTAGAGAATTTAATGATAAATATATGCAAGAAGTGTATTGTGATGATGAAGTAAAGAGAGATTCTGTCTTTAAACCAGAACTATGTTTGTTGTTGATTATGAGCTGTCATTGTTTCAGTATACACGGTTTATCTAGACTGCGTGGTGTGAGTTAATTCAGTTGAGCTGCCAGCGGATATTGATTCCCTTGTTCATACACAAATTTGGTATTATCACGGGTATAAATTGGTTGTCACTTCATCGAACTAAGGCAGCTTGTCATGTTAAAGAAATGTTAATATAATCATCGAGACGAGTTCGAGTGATATTTAATGGTATCGATCAATTGCAACTTGTTTTATATTAGCTACACCGGCTTTTTGATTTATCCGAAGTGGAAATCTCTCTGGAGTATCACCTGATCAAGAGACAAACTTCACTATTGAGTTACTACCAGGTACTACATTTATTTATATTCACAATTATCAAATGTCTTTATTAGAATTTCAGGAGTTTAAGAAACAGTTACAAGAGTTGTCAGACAAGAGATATGTATGACTCAATATTTTACTTTGGAGAACATCAATATTATTTTTGAAGAAGAAGGACGACACACTGCGACATTATATACACTATTGGAAGTCGAATCAAGTGACTGTGAAGAATAAATATCTATTACCTAGAATAGAAGATTTATTTGATCAATTTCAAGGTATGCCACTGTTTTCGAGTACGGATTTTCGATCAAGATACCATCAGTTGAAGATAGCTAAAGAGAATACTGCAGAGACACCATTTAAAACTCAGTACGACTATTATGAGTTTTGGTTATGCCTTTCAAATTAACTATTGCACCTACAATTATTTATGGCATTGATGAACGAAGTCTCTCAACCATTCCTATATCACTTAGTGATTATTTTTATTGACTTACTATTATATTTCACAAAATACAGATGAGCATGTTAATAACTTGCAGTCAGTATTACAAGTTTTGCAAGATAAACATCGTATTGCAAGGTTGGGTAAGTGTAAGTCTAGCTAGATCATATGGTATTATTGGGACACATGGTATCAGGTTGAAGAATGGAAATGGATATACATAGTGTTGCCCACGGTTCGAAAACCGGCGGTTCCGATTTTGGCGGAGGCGGAACCGGAACCGGACCGTGAGGCTATTTCACGGTTCCGGTTCCGGTTCGAAAACCGGCGGTTCCGGTTCCGGTTCGGAACCGCCGGTTTTCCGGCGGTTTTGGCAGTTCCGGTTTTCGAACCGGCGGTTTCGCGGTTCAATTATTATTTTTTTTTAAAAATTTGAAATTTGGCTTTATACAACAAATCGGAACAAGACAATGCATAATTCAAGCACAAATAAGACGAATAAGGAGAAAATGAAATAAATTTTATTGATTTTGAGTTGTAACGGACAACGATACATTACAATTTACAATACATAAGTATACAATACAACAACATACAACAATGTAATATAATTTACAAGTGTCGTCGCCTCGTCGGACTCGGAAAGTAAGTAAAAAAAACATGAAATTTGAAAAAAAAAATTTGAAATTTCACAAAATCGGCGGTTTTGGCGGAAAACCGCCGGAACCGCCGGTTTCCGAGACAAAACCGCCAGTTTCCGGGATAAAAACCGCCGGTTCGGTCAATGAACCGTCTGCAAAAGCTGCGCCATTGTCGCCTCGTGTTCCGCGCCGCCTCGAAAGCCACTGAACCGGCGGTAAACCGCCGGTTTTCACGGTTAACCGCAGGTTAACCGCCGAAAAACCGGCGGTTCCGGCCGGTTTTGCTGCTGAAAAGCTGCCGCCGCCGGCCCCATCCCCCATGCCTCGATATACGCACCCGAACCGGCGGTTCCGTGGTTAACCGCCGGTTTCGAACCGTCCCGAACCGCCGGTTCGGTGACGGTTCCGGTTCGAAATATCTTGAACCTGAACCGGACCGCGACCCGAATTGCGACGGTTCCGGTTCGGGAATATTGCCACGGTTCCGGTTCGACGGTTAACCGCCGGAACCGGAATCGGAACCGGTGGGCATCTCTAGATATACAGAATATTGAAGTATTTGTCAACTGAAAATGATTCTCGATTATGGTTGAATTGATTAAGAAGTTATTGCGGAAGAGTTCTCCTCTTATATGGAGTGAAGCATGTCAAAACAATTTTGATAAGTTGAAGCATTAATTGACTATGTCGTCTATATTGGTTATTTCCACAGGTATATGATATTATGTTATTTACAGTAATGCACTGCAACGTGGATTTGGTTTTCTTCTATTAAAAAAATGGAAAGTTTATTGCTTATGCGTCAAGGACAATCACGAGTACATGAAGCTTCTTATTCTATTTCTGATCTGGATTTAACAGTGTTGTTTTCCTTTGAAGATTTGGCATTCTTATCTGCATGGAGAGACTTTTTGAATTTCGGCCGATCATGACAGATTGAAATATTTGATGAGTTAGAAGGAGTTGAATATGAGACTAAGACATTGGATGGAGTTTCTTAAAGAATATGATTACACCATCGTAATACCATCTTAAAAAGGCGAATGTTGTTACAGATGCTTTGAGTTACAAGTCAAGCTGAGTGATTACATATATACAAATATCATTATTAGAGTATTATTGTTGGTCGAAGAGGAAGAAGAAAGTCGTAGAGTTTGTTTCAAGGTGTTTGATATGTCAACAGGTTAAAGCATAACAGTGTGTACCTACAGGTTTGTTGAAGCCTTTAACTATTCTAGTCTCAAAATGAGAACACATTACCATAAATTTTGGTACAGGGTCACCGATAGTACATTTCTTACCTATAAGATGGCGTTGTTCGTTATATCACTTAGCTGAAAAGTACGCGAAAGATGCAGCACGATTATATGGTATTCTATCTTTTATGTCTAGAGGTCCGCAATTTACTATCTACGGAGACATGATTATATTTTAGTAATATTTTTCACCCTTAGAAAGATGGTAAGTCAGAGAGAACTATAAAGACGTTGGAAGAAATGTTTTGTGCTCGTGTTATTGAATTTCAGGGTTCATGGGATGAGTATATTCTGCTGATAAAGTTTGCGTATACTAACCAGTTTCATTTATGACACTGTATGAGACATTGTATGGTAGAAAATGTAGAAGTTCAGTATATAGAGATTCTAGAAGGACCAGAAATTATCCAGGAAATTGTTTCTAAGATTGATATCATTAAAAGCAGACTGAAGGCGACACAAGACAGACAGAAGAGTTATTATGATCAGCATCGGAAAGAGATGGAATATGAGGTTGGAGATAAAGTTTTCTTGCGAGTCTCACCTTGGAAAGGAGTAATGCGATTTGGACATAAAGGTAAGCCGAGTCCTCGTTATATTGGGCCATATGATATTTTCGAAAGAGTTGGACCGTTAGCGTACATGTTAGCATTACCTCCAGAGTTAGAGCAGATTCATAATGTTTTCCACGTCAGTATGCTTCGACGTTATTGGTCTGATCCGTCACATGTTCTGAGAGATCCTGATATACAGATTTCTGAGAATCTGAGTTACATAGAGGAACCAGTTAATATTGTAGACCGACAGGTTAAACAATTGCAAAGAAAAGAGATCCCAATAGTTAAAGTTAGTTGGCGGAATCACAGGGTCGAAGAGGCTACTTAGGAAACTGAAGAAAAAATGAGAAAGAACTATCCATATCTGTTTACGGGTTAGTGATTTTATTGGATGCATTAACTCAAGGGAAAAGCGAATTTTGCGGACAAAATTCTTAAAGAGGGGAAGAATTGTGACATCCCTAACCCGAAACATACATTTTTTTCGTCATTGTACATCATGTTAAGTGTGTACCATAGAGTAATTTTTCAAATATATATATATATATATATAGTATAACAAAAATATTATACATATGAAATAATTAATTTTAAATGTGTTTGCAATACGTGTGTATATGTGCAATATACTATTAAGGTACATACTTATATATAAATTGCATGTTTATAGTAAATAAATTAAAATATATAGAAGTGTGTGAAACGTGTAATACATATATATATGATTTAAGGTGTTTCTTTATAAATCCTTTAAGGATTGCGTGGCTTATGATTTTACTACGTGTAAGGATACGAAATTTGTGTATTATTACAATTTGGACACGTAAAGCAACATTGGTTATTAAATAATATAAAAAAAATTATGATGAGTCGGTCGCATAATCGACACTAAATCATTTATATAGCTTCTATATTTTAAACTTGTGGAGGAGGGAGAAAAATAAAAAGGGGGAAAGGAAAAGTAAGGGAACTACTGTCCGATTCATTTTGGCGAGGAGAAGGTCATATAGTGTGAGGTGATGTCGAAAGCTTGAGTAGAATATGCTATAATCAGGTGTGTATAAATCACACTTTTAGTTTTACATGTGTTATGTGGTTGATTGTTATATGTTGAATTGGAGTGAATTATTGGATTATATGGTGTGAAATTGATATGATTATGAATTGTTTGATTTTGATGGTCGAATATGATATGAATATTTGATTGCTGAAATGGACGTGTTTGTTTAGATATATTGGATAATTTGATGGAATATGATATGGATATGTTATTGGTGCAAAGGATATGTTTATGATACTGTTTATGTGAATCATTGGATTAAAGAGGATCTGTGACAGCCTTGTACTGGATCTGAAATTTTAGAGGGACCTATGAGTCCAAATACAGAGGGACCTTCGGGTCAAATACAGAGGGACCTATGAGTCCAATTACAGAGGGACCTTCGGGTCAAATACAGAGGGACCTATGAGTCCAATTACAGAGAGACCTTTGGGTCATAGAGGAATCCCGGGCAGATACCATGCTTGACTGTTACAGAATAATAAACTGAATAGAGTGGCATATGCATATGAATATGAACTGGTTTGTTTTTAAATTATGTTATATATTGTTTCTGATTATATGTATTGATAAAAGAATATGCTTGATGTTTGTATCATGTGAGACTAAAGGTGGAAATTTATATATACTGAGTTGAGGCTCATATAAACCACTAAATTTTTCAGGAATAAGATAGCAGTAAAGTTTTGACTGACATGGGTCATAGGAACTCCACGTGTTATCAGGTTCGGCGGCTGACGCATATTGGCAACCTTCTCCTCCTTATCATTTTGCATGTAGATAAATGTATAGTATATAGAGTGGTGAGAGGGTTCCACTACGTTACATGATATTTTGAAATATGTATCGGATAAGTGTTGGTTTGAACTTATATAATATGGGTGTTCTATGATTTATACACGTGTATTGATTGCTTTTATGATAAGGGATTTATTTATTATATGAGTATACGTTAGAGGGGTTAAGGTGTGACACCGTCACTGACCATCGGCTCTGGATCTGGCATGCTTACTTCGGCGTAGCCGGGTCGAACAACGACATTAACGTCCTCAACTCATCCACCCTCTTCACCGAGCAATGCAATGGCAACGGCCCGGCCATCGAGTTCACTGCTAACAGGCGCCAATACCACATGGGGTACTACTTGGCCGATGGTATATACCCACGGTGACCTGTTTTTGTGAAGACGATCAGCTGCCCAATTGGTGAGAAGAGGGTTTTATTTGCGCAAAAGCAGGAGTCGGCGCTGAAGGATGTCGAGCGGGCATGTGGTGTGCTCCAAGCACGGTGGGCAATTGTGAAAGGGCCGGCTCGTCTCTGGTTCAAGGAAGTCATCGCCGATGTCATGTATGCGTGCATAATCATGCACAACATGATAGTCGAGCATGAAGGTGGGAGCATCTAGCTCGTCCAGCACGGCGACCGAGCCCCCCGCTAGAGGATTACCGCCGGGCTTCAATGAGATTCTATCTAGACAGGCATCAATGCGCAACCAACAAGACCATGCTCAGCTCATGAACGACATGATTGAAGAAGTGTGGGCCCGTAACCGCCGTCGCTGAGTTTGCTTATTTTTGTAATTCGTATTGTAATGTATTAATTTTTATAAATGAAATGAAGTTTTTTCCCAATTTTTGTAGTTATTTAAATATTCAATTAAAAAAATGCATAGGGCGCGCCTTAGGGCGCCCCACTGCAGGTAGGGGGTAGGAGGATAAAACTGATGACGTGGCGCGCCATAGGACGTGCCTTAGGGCGCCCCATTGTGGATGGCTTAGGGCGCCCCATTGCTGGCCATCCACAATGGGGCGCCCAAAGGCGCACCCTATATGTTTTACTATTGTTTTGTTAATTAATTTAAATGTTTTCAAATATATAATGCAAACTAATTAAAAAACAGAACGAGTAACTAAAAACCGGCGAAGATTGCATTAATTACACAAAAGTTACACGATTCAAGTTGGCAAATCTAAGCAATTCCCAACTTGCGGAGCAGCTCATCGATAAATCCCCGAAGATATTCGGCTTCGACGGGGTCCGTACACTTCTTGAGGGCCTTGTGCGTCTGCAACAACGTCTTCGCCATCGAGGTTGTTGCCAACGACTCATACGCGGCGGCCGTCCGGCTCGGGGTCGGGATCGGGACCGGGATCGGCGATGGGGTGGCGGCGGTCGAGGATGATGTCGCCGCCGCCTTCCCCTTGGCCTTCGCAACCTTGACGCCTATGGGACGCAGGGAGGACATCAGTGTGCCGGAACTCTCAATGTCCTCGTACGTCCGGTTGAGGTCCACCGGACGAGTTCCGCTTTCGCTGCTCATGTAACCACCAGCTTCGGTGGTCTTCATCCTCTTTATCGCACCGGTGTGCAGAATCCCACCTTGGAACTTCTGCTTGTCCCTCAAGAGCGTCCAGATGGCCTCATGCTTGAAGTCGCCGTACATGGACTGGTACGACAACAGCGCTTTAGCGCGCACGTCGCTCAAGCTCTCGCCGCTCCCCTGCTCCCTCGAGCACTTCTCGTACTCCGCCGCGAACAGGTTGACTTGCTTCTTCACCTGATCCCAGTGCTTGCGGAGCCGCTCCCGTTGGCGCTTGTACGCGCTTGGCGGCTTCGCCGCATTGTAGCGCTCGGCGATGCGCTCCCAGTACGTCACCTACCTCTGGTTGTTCGCGAATATCGGGTCCTCCGATATATCCACCCAACACCTAGTTCGTACGACCGGGGGCGTACTCTTCACAATTGCCCGGAGGTGGCAACTTTTTCGCGCGGTGCCAGATCCACTTCTTTTTGGCGGGGGCGGAAGCGGCGGCGACTGCGGCGGCGCGGTGGGAGGGGGCGACGGGTCGGTTTGGAGACGGCTCCATGTCATCCAAACCGTACGATTCTGTACTAAATTCGAGATCGTACTGCGTGTTGGCATCGAACGGCCGATATTCGTCGGGTTCTGTACCCGGCCAACGCGCCTCACCAAACATCGGACTATTGGACTTGAATCCATTTCGTAGTAAATGTGAGTTTCGAGAGTGAAATCGTGAAATGAAATGTTACAAATGAAGGTGGGGTAGAGGTATTTATACAAAAAATAAAAAACGCATGCCATCGTCCGCGCCCATCGTCCGCCGAGCCCACAATGGGGCACCCGATGGCGCTGACGATAGGCAATCGTCCGCCGAGTCCACAATGAGGCGCCCGATGGCGCGGACAATAGTCCATCGTCCGCGCTTCTTCCGCGGACGATGCATTAGATGTGGGCGTAGGGCGCAGACGATGGCGGGCACCCACAATCGTCCGCGCTTCTTCCGCGGACGATGCATTAGGTGTGGGCGTAGGGCGCAGACGATGGCGGGCACCCACAATTAAGGCATCATCCGCGCCCGCGGATTATTGCCGCCATCGGACGCCCCAATTGTGTGCCCAGTACTACATGTAGATGAGGTGAATAAATGTGAGTGCCCTTAGAATAAATGATTAATGGAGGGTTTATCGAGGGTTCTTGTCCTAGCCTTGTCGCCATCTTGCCCTCTTCCTAGGATACCCTCTCTCATCTCCTGCTCATATCTCTGTAGCAGACAGAGAAATACTCAGACTTGACTCATCTGTAATCCTCAAGCCTACACATACCCTCACCCCGCACACAGACCTACATTGCATCTCTATTTGCAGTTAAGCCCTATTTCCCTCCCATGACGATCCGACACGATTCCCGATCTCGGATCCGAACCCGCGCCGCCGCTCGAACCACCACCCGCCGCCTCTCCCCCTGCTACCGCAACCCCGACGATCCAATCACCGGCATTTGCGCCTCCTGCCTCCGAGAGCGACTCTCCGGCCTCGACACCGCCCCCGCCCCCAATGCCACCCAGCCGGAGCTCCGCCGCTGCAGGTCAGTGGCTTCTAATTCCAGATGCGAAGCCTCCTCCAGCGGCCTCAACAAGCCCAGGCGGAAATCGTGCGACGTCGTTTCGGCTAGGGCATCGCTCTCTAATCTGTTCGATGTGGACGATCTGAAGAGCGGATCGGGGAGTGAGGCGAAGGTTGAATCGAAGAATGTAGGGCTTTTGAGAGACGCTTGCACTGTGATCGAGCCGCGGAAGAAGAATCAGGATAGGGTTAGGGTTTCGGATGAGGGATTTGGGGCCTGGGGGTTTGAATGTCGGTTGTAATAATTTGGGGGTTTAAGTCGATGAAAGAGTATATAGATCTCGAATTTGGGAATAAGAGTAAGAAAACTAAGGATTTAAGAGATATTGCTGGGAATATCTTTGGAGCAGCATCGGTGTTCAGTAAGAAACTGCGCATGTGGAGGCAAAAGAATAGCAAGATAAAAGAGAACAAAAACAACGCTATTGTTGCCGGCAATGATGGGCGAAAATTCGAGGAAAATCGCAGTGAGATTATGGGGAGAAGATCCTGCGACATTGAACCGAGGTTTTCGGTTGATGGTGGTCGGATTTCGTTTGAGGAGCCGAGAGCTTCGTGGGATGGGTATATGATAGCAAGAACAATCCCGAGGCTCGCTCCAATGTTCTCTGCTGTTGAGAGTGGAATCTTAGGGAATGCTAGCAGGTTTGAGAATCACAGATTGTCGGTTGATGGGCCAATGCAATCAATTATAGAGGATGAGAGTAGTTCTGGAGCTTCAGGTTCTGGCCACTCGAATTCAGATTCCTCCTCATCCATGAGGCGCAGTAGCTTTGATCGGTCTAGCTCTGTTAGGAGCTTCGGAAAGAAAGGGATAAGTTTGGAAGATCATGGAGTTGAAAGATTGGCATTTGAGTTCTGGTAAAGCTGATGAACTAGAAAAGCTTGGATCCACGCCAAGAAATGTTGCTGTCCTTGGTGGTGGTAACATGAATGCATCAGCGAAGAAATCTGTTAGGTGGCGTAAAGTCTGCAACGTGCTTGGCTTCAGAAACAAGAATTGCGAGAATGTAGGTGAGACCTTACGGGTGGATGCAGTCAGGGATGCTGCTCGTGAGAAGCAAGCAAAGGAGGCTAGTGAGCTTCTGAGAGACGTTGGGGATTGGAAGCTGGCACGAAGCAGTAGTGTTGCTGCTTCAAGAAAGTCATGTGATAGCCTGGGATCATATTATGCGAGGAGGAGTGTTGACAATGCAGGTGCATTCACTCTCAGTGAGAAGGGGAATTTCAAGCTGGAAAGAAACAGGAGCACGAAATTCCCCTCTGTTGATCTTGACAACGGTGTTACACCCTTCTACATGACACCATTGCGGAGCATGAGGAATAGCAAGTCAGGGAAGTTCAAATTCCAGAACTCACACTCCATTGCTGGGAATCTCTTGCAATTAAACTGACTGGAGGTAGCCAAATTATTCTCAGCATGGTTATTGTTTTGTGAGCTATATGGAGTTTTACTTTCCTTTTGTGCACCAAAGTATGTAATACTGTCACATAAACAGTTTGCAAAGCTCTTTTGTTAACACGAAAGTAGAAGTTTCTTCGTTTTCTTGCCTGGTTTATTTGAATCATTTACTAGATAGGAGAAGTTGTGGCTGTATATGCCTGCTGTGGATTTAGCAAGATCAGAACTGATGTTCTTGTGATTTTGCATTATATTGTTGGATATCACAGATGAAGAAAACGAAACATAAATAAACCTTAAGATGATCTTCCATTTCTTGCTAGTTCACTTTCTTTATCAAGATCAGCTAAAATTAAAGGTTCAGTTGCTGTGGTGCGTTGATTTGTAAATAGAGTTAATTCAATAGGGCTGTAGCGTCGGCATTGTAGCGATGAGCTCTGCAGAAGTCGAAAATTTTGACAGATTATCTGCTGAGCGACTAAGGATGTAAAGGTAAGTCATGGACTCACTTTGTTCGGAAACACTTTCAATAAATGAATATCTTGCTATTGTTACATTGTATGACAGTGTGGCACAAAACAGGTAAAATTGTTTTGCAAGTAATTTGGAGAAAAGCATACACCCTACATAATGTTGATACTTATCTGCAATTTTGAACTTTTGGTGAAAGGTAAACATGGTGTAGTGCTGTAACTGCTGTCTATTCTTTGGATTTAAGTTTAACTGAGCAGCATGGATTTTACCATGAATACAAGATTGAAACACCACTTTTCATGCACTAGTTTCAGCAAGGCATTATTACACAACGGATTGATTGTGTGGCTACACTACACGTGATAAGAATGTCACAGCAAAATTTGCCAGCCAGTATCTAAATCTGTTTCTCATTATTTTTATGCTACATCAGATATATCACTATTATTAAGGTCACGGTACACAATGTGGCACCACCGTCTTTTGCTGCATCATCATTTCTTTCAAACGATGAGATTGCAATTCATTCAGTGATGAGATTTTCTTTAAACCTTTGCTCATGTTATGAGATCTTCTCTGGGCCAACGATGATCATGTTCTTCTCACTTGCTGGTCTCGATCAAATCTCAGCTTTGATCTTCTCATCTCATATTCCGACTTTCATGGAAATTTCAGTTCCATCATAATCCTGAAGCATACATTGAACTGGCTACAAAGTCAAAGATCATGATTTTTCCCATTTTTAAATAACTGAGAAACATTATATTTTGGCTAAAGTTTGTTATTTTAGAAATCGTTTGCTCTAAAATCAACTATTATGAAAAGAAAATGATAATCACCCACAAAAAATAGCCATATCTTTCCGTTTTGGTCAATCCACATAAATGAGTCTATATCTATGTATGTTAAGTTGATCTTTTTAATATGAATTTCATTTTGGTTCGTCCACAATATTTTCACCACTTTTTCTCTTCATTTCTCGGGGTAAATATACAACTTATACAAAATGTATCACATTTGTTTTATATTAGTACAAAAAGTTTGAAATTAACATAAATCATACAAAAAGTTTCATTCGTGTTTTAATTTAGTACATTCCGTTATATGTGTTTAAACAGTGTTAACTTTTTACTTATATGACGTACAAACCATGAAACAATGATAAAAAAATTTGTACCAATATGAAACAATCATAAAACTTTTTGTACTAACATGAAACAATCATAAAACTTTTTATACTAACATGAAACAATGATAAAACATTTTGTACTTCGCATATACAAAGAGTTAACGCCGTACGGAATGTACTAAATTAAAACACGAATGAAACTTTTTGTATGATTTATGTCAGCTTCAAATTTTTTTGTACTAATATGTAACAAACTTAATACATTTGTATGAGTTATATATTTATCCCTCATTTCTCACTTCTTTGACGGTTTCATCACAACCACCCCATTCACCAAATCTTTCAAAATTCCCAACTCATTGAACTTCTCTTTTGTGCATGGCTCCACTCCCCAATCTCCATCCGCCGCAACCCACATTTCTCTATGATCGCATGGGCTTCATATTTGAGAAAATCGATGAAATTGATAAAGATCGTGTACAAAGAGACCAAACCCCCAAGCGAATTTGGGCTTGGCACAATTTCCAAGAAGCATAAAGAGGGATTATAGTCAAAATTGACAAAAGTGAAGCATTCGATCTTCTCTTTTCCCCTTTCTCAACCCTAATTATATCTTTTGAAAGTCTCTTCAACCCTCGTTCCAAAATTTGTGTGATTCGAGGAAGAGGGTGAAATGGTATTTGGAAATCTGGTTAGGGTAACTACCATTGACTAAATTCATGGGTTAATTTAGCATGATCAGCTCATTCAATTCACCATTTGCCGAAGGGATGTCCCCGACGAAGTTGTTGCCACTGAGCAATGGATTTGCGATCGATCAACTTTAGACGAATGAGATTTATATACTCCTTCTGTCCCAAGGAAGATGACCCCTTCCTTGGGCGGCATGAGATTTTATGCAACTTTATTTTGTGTGTTAAGTTAACAGAATAAAGTAAGGGAAAATGAACAGAGTAGAGATAAAAGTGTTTCCATTTTTAGTAATAGGTCATCTTGGTTTGAATAAACCAAAAAAGAAAGTGAGTCATCTTCTGTGGAACAGATGAATTATTATTTTTCCATTTTGATGCATCCCACAAAATTAGTCCACTTCTATTTTTGACATGTTTTTCTCTCTAATGAAATGACTACATTCTCCACTAACAACACTCCAATAATTTCTTTATCTATCTTTCACTTTACCAATTTACCACTAAAACCTATTCTATCCATAAAGACCCTATTTTCCAATTTATCACTAAGGCCATCCACAATGGGGCAGCTTAAGGCGCGCCCTAAAGTCCGCCCTATGCACCGCCACGTCAGCATTTTATCCTCCTGCCCTTCCACCTGCAGTGGGGCGCCCTAAGGCGCGCCCTAATCATTTTACTATTGTTTTCAAATATATAAATGCAAACTTATTAAAAAACACAACGATTAACTAAAAGAACGGCAAAAAATTCTCATTGATTAAAAAAAAGGTTACACGAGTTAGAAATAAAAAAATGTCTATCCTACAAAAGCCACAACTTCCGGCTCAACTCATCGCTCAACCTCTGGAGGTGCTCGGCTTGGGCCGGATCCGTACACTTCATAAGGGCGCTGTGCGTATCCAACAACGTCCGCGCCATCGAGGTCGTTGCCAAATCCGCGTAGGCGTGTGTCACCTGGATCGTCGTCGGGGTCGGGGTCGGGATCGGCGATGGGGGGGGGGGGTCGAGGAGGATGTTGCCTTCGCCTTCCCCTTGTTCTTCACAGCCTTGACGCCTATGGGACGCCGCCGGGAGGGCATCGGTGTGCCGAAACTCTTTTCCTCCGTGCACGTCTGGTTGAGGTCCACCGAACGAGTTCCGCTTTCGCTGGTCGTGTAACCACCAGTGTCGGTGGTCTTCGTCCTCTTCACCACACCAGTGTGTAGAATCCCGCTTTGGAACTTCTGTTTGTCCCTCAAGAGCGCCCGGATGTTGAAATGCTTGAAGTCGCCGAACATGGACTGATACGACAACAACGCTCTATCGCGCACGTCGCTCAAGCTCTCGCCGTTTCCCTGATCCCTCGAGCACTTCTCGTACTCCGCCGCGAAGAGGTTGACTTGCTTCTTCACCTGATCTCAGTGCTTGCGGAGCTGTTCCCGTTGGCGCTTGTACGCGCTCGGCGGCTTCGCCTCATTGTAGCCCTCGGCGATGCGATCCCAGTACGCGAGCTGCTTCTGGTTGTTCGCAAATATCGGGTCCTCCGATATATCCACCCAACACCTTGCCAAGACGAGGGTTTCATCCGGCTGGTAGTTCGTACGGCCGGGGGCGTACTCTTCACAAGTTGTCGGAGGGGGCGGCGGCGGCGCGACGGGAAGAGGCAGGGTGAGTTGGAGACGACTCCATGTCAGAGAGACCGTACGAATCCGTACTGAACTCCGGATCGTACTGCGTGTTGGCATCGAACGACCGATATTAGCCAGGTTGTGTACCCGGCCACCGTGCGCCATCTCCAAATATCGAGCTACTGGGACTTGAGTATCCACCGGAATCCATTTTATAACGTAATTTGAGAGTTGAAATGTGAATCGAAAAGTTACAAATGAAAAGTGCCAAGGGAATATATATAACAAAATTTTTGAATTTTAAAATAAAAAAAAATTAAAACGCGTTCCATCGTCCGCGTCGCCCACAGTGGGCGGAGGATGCCCTATCGTCCGACTTCGTCCGCCCTATTGTGGATGCTCTAAAACCTATTCTATCCATAAAGTCCCTATTTGGTTTTATTCTATCCATAAAGTCCCTATTTTTATGGATGGAGGAGGTATGAAACTTGGATTTTTATTCTAATTAATTGAAAATAGAATTGAAATAAGTAATTAATTATATATAAGTACTTAATCATGTGTACTTATTATTTCAATTAATTATATATAAGTACTTTAATCATGTGTACTTATTATTTCAATTACTATAAAAAATTTTGATTTCAAAATATGAAAATAAATTAAAATAATTAGCTAACAATGCTTAAGTGCCTAATTAAGTGGACTGGTATATTAATTGAGTACAAAACGAGTTGACCGCCAGCCTTCTGTGATTCCATAACTGATCAAATCGACAAGTGAAGGACATGAAAGTACCAAAAATAATATTCTTAACCGAATTTGTATTTATAAAACGACCATATATTTTAGGACCAGATCTAAACTTCAGTCTAAATAAAAGTGACAGTTCTTCTTATAAACTGTGAATGGAAAAGGATAGGAGCACATGCATGCTCTAAACCAATTCTCTCAATGAAAAGAATTCATTTTAAAAAATTTACTCTTAATGACGAAATAAAATGGATAAACAAACACAAGTCAGGTGCATGGATAATAGAGTTGAAATATAATTAACGTGAATCAAAACTTGATTAAAAGGTAAGAAATGAACTCATTTAAGCTTCATATCAAAAACATTTAAACCTCAACTTTTGCCACTTGATCATGGTAGACACCATAGATCTACCCTGTCCTAGACATAAACTTCAACCAAGTATAATACATTCACGAATCACATTTTAAAGGATCAAGATACAGAGCTGCTGCTCTCCTTGTATTCAATCCCAAAAAACTTTAGTTCATTACCGCAGAATCGATTATGATATGTAATATCTAGACTAAGAGGCAGAAGAACTCACCGGCATGAGGTCAAACGCGATCTTCATATATTTACGAGTGGAGGAAGTAAAGCCAGCATGTAACCTCTTAAGCGACCCCTTGGGATGCATGACGTCCTCACCATCATTGACAAAATCATCATCATCGCCATTATTATCTTCCTCATCATCATTGTTGTTATCATCATCTGTGTCGACGATATTGCAACTCGACCTAGTTTGAACACCTATCCGCCTTGGGATGTACACGTTCAAATAGTAGCTAATGATGCTTCCTTTGCTATGGCATGGCAAACATCGTGAGGCGGCCTCCACGAAGCTTGTATCATGAGATGTAAGATTCTTTTTCACGATATCATTAAATTTCCTCTGTTCCTCCTGATTCCATAGCTTGGAGACATCTTCTCCCATGACATCAAACCTCCATTTCCAAAAGACGGGGCCAAGTTCGACCTTTAATTGGAACCTTTTGGCTGACACGTGTTGTCTAACGCACTCTATAGACCCAGGAAATGCACATAAACAATCTTGAGGTCTTCCTCTTCCGACCCTATCATGGTACACATTTTGGCTTCTTCCTTTCGGCGGCCATATTATCGAGTCCAACCACTTATTTTCATCATTCGACTCCGTTTCACCAATAGTTATGCGACTCTTTGAGGATGGGGGATTCCAAGATGGAATGTCTACTTGGAATCGAGGTCCAACCGGAATTGCCAACTTAGCATGGTCATCATTGATGAAGGAGAGCCAATCTATAGGTTGTTTTCTATCAGGATTGCTTGAGGTCTTCGACAATTTCATTCGTGAGACCAACTTCTTTTAACGAGGCTAGATGGTGCGAAATTATATGAAGATACTTATTCCAATAAAAGAAAACAAAAAAGAAATTTCAGCACATAATTCCAAGGAACATGTTCATTAGGCTAGTTGCTTCAAGATACAAGATCAAAGCCTATGCCTATATTTGATAGCTAAGAAAGGGCGTGTTGGAAGATAAATTGGCAACTAAAATCTCTATAAATATGTCAAAATATCTCATACCCAAAAATTATGTGCGCACAACAATTGGTAGGACGCTTCTCTTCAACTAACACCATATACGCACAAGCGTGAGGTGTGTGAGTTGTAACTGAAAAAAGGAAAAAAAGAAGAATTATCAATATCAGAACAAAAAAACAGAATTACCTTATCATTTATGGGCCCCACCATCCCTATGCAATTTCAACAACTTTTTCTCCCCCTCTCTTACTTTACAAATTACTCTCTCTGTTCCTTAAAGTTTGTCACACTTTTTCTGCACTCGTTTTGTAAAAATAATAATAAATAGTTAGAGTGGAGAGAGTGTAAAGTAAGAGAGAGTATAACTTAGTTAAGATTTTCCTCTATATTATTATCTCTTACTTTACCCTCCTCAACTATAACTATTTATTATTTTTTTTACAAAAATTGAGTGCAGAAAAGAAGTGTAACAAACTTTCTGGGACGAAGGGGGTATGTATTAAAACTCGTGCCAACCCTAAATGACCTATTTCTATGGGACGGATGGAGTATTATTTATTATGTTAAGTGGAGAAATGATTTATTTTTTAATATATTATTGTGAGAAAGAAAAGGTAATTGGAGTAATAATGAAGATAGGAAAAGTCAAGTTGGATATATTGATTTACTTTTTCCAAAGAAGGAAATGTGCTCTTTTGTGGGACAATTTAAAAAAAAGGAAAGTGTGACATCTTCCTTAAGACAAAGGGAATGCATCATAGGCTCACAATCAAGATTCTAATCATCTATAAAGATGATTAAAGATTATTGGAATAATAATATCTAAATCACCGGTACCACATTCAAGACTTCTAATCATCTATATTGTTTGCAATTATGATAGTTCTTAAAGACTACTAATGATCTATATCGTTTGCAACTATGATAGTAAGAACCGTTTACAATGCAAACCACGTGAGCTATAACCTGTACCTAGGTCATATGCTTACAACTCCCCTACTTTACAAAAGAAAGAACAATTTCTATAATGCTATTCAATTTGTTTCTCTACAACTTTTAGTTTTCCATTCGTTCGGTAACGATTCATTTTCATGTCTAATTTGTATGTTCTCGTACATAATACTCAGTAAATCCTTATACCAATGATAGATACACATAGTATTTATACATCTAATGCATAAAAATTAATGAGACAATGTCATGGGTCAAAATCTAATCCAAGTTATCCAACCTCAAAGCTGGGCACAACTGTATCTTGATATTCACCAACAACCCATTTCCATGTCAAATTTGTATGCTCTAGTTTTTTACTTAAATAGAAATCCCCATCCCAATTTTGATACACATAGTACGCATACATCTAAAACATAAAAACTCATGAGACCATTGCATGAATCAATCAAAACTCAAACCTAGGCACAACAATTATATTTTGATACTATTCGGTTGTGTTTTGGCGGGGGTATATCTACCATGTGATGCACCTTGACTTGTTAGACCATCTCTCACATAACTTTAATCACTATCTTTGAATCTTTGGGTACCACCCTCCCTCACCTATTTGATGTGCAAATTAAACTACACTCTAACAAATTTTACATATAGCGCACAAACTTTGTGCACGATATATGTGGAACTAA
This sequence comes from Salvia splendens, assembly GCF_004379255.2. Lineage (NCBI taxonomy): Eukaryota > Viridiplantae > Streptophyta > Magnoliopsida > Lamiales > Lamiaceae > Salvia > Salvia splendens. Next base: position 43,629 of record NW_024599046.1, on the reverse strand, counting down.
ACATATTATGTACTCCCTCCATTCCACAATAGTTGAGTCGTTTCTCCATTTTGGAAAGTTCCATCATAGTTCAGTCATTTCCATATATGGTAACAAATAACACATTTTCTCTTTTACTTTTTCTTCTCTTCTACTTTATTATCTCTTTCTTTAACACAATTTGCATCCTTTTCTCTTTCATAAGTGTATTCAAGAAACTTATGTTTTGATTCCCCAGAAGGTTCAAAACTATACCATCTTGAACTCACATCGATAGTAACTATCATAAGTATGTTGAACAACTTAATGATTCATTATTATTACATCAATCAATGTAAACAAGCTTGTTAGAAGAGCTTATGCAAACATATAAAAGCTCTAAGATTATTATCCTTTGTTCCAAAGAAGTGGAGCTTCAAAACACCAATGCTTATTTCATTTAAACCTGAAGCCATGTACCCCATGACCCAAAAGTATCTCATCAAAATATCTTAAATTGGTTTTGAATCTATAACTAACAAGCACCTTAACTAGGGAAAAAATGAGGAAGATCACAACAAATGGATATGCCAAACTTAATATCCAACCAATGAAGCCATATCATCAACACTTAATAACCAAATACCACAAAAAGAAGAAAAAAAAGGGGGGAAACGATTAAAATTCACCAGGGAAATTCTTCTAGACTCTAAAATTAAAATTGAAGAGATCTCCATATACCAAATAAATCAGCAAATATGACGAAAGATTGGAAATTTATATATTCTATGGGAGCAAAAAGTTACCTTGCGATAAATGACAAGCACTGCAGTCTTCAACTTTATGCAGAGCAGCAAAGAGAAGCGCTGGTATAAAAGGAATTCAATAGGAAACCAGAGAAACTGTCAAATGTAATTTTGCCATGGTTTTTCCAGAATTTAAAATTTGAAATCAGAAAAGGCATTAGGATTTGGGAATATCAATGATCTTGTTTTCCCAAGGTATGGTATGAGGATTTGAACTTCAATTTAGAACGTTTGATATTCACTATGTTTTGTTTTGTTTTGTTTTGTTTTGTTTTAACTGATTTCAAATTTATTTGAAAATTTAAACTTTTGGGATGGATTGTGCAATTAGTGGTAAGAAAGAAAGTGGTCTTATCATGAAATATTTATAATTATAAATAAATAAAAGTCAAAATATATTGCTGATTATATACTTCTCCATTGTCCCTCCGTGAAAGAAATTTGGGTACAGGATTTAAGAAAATTGTAATAAGTGTTTTAAGGGTACAGAACGTAGATTAAAGTAGAATAAAATAGAGAGATGAATAAATAAAAAGGTAAGAGAGAGGAGTTGTTTTTGCCAAAAAAGAAAAAGACTCAATTACAAAGAGACAAACATAAAATGACTATGACTAAACTACAATGACACGGAAGGAGTGCCTCTGTCTATGAAAAATAATCTTATTTTTCATTTTGGGTCATCCACCAAAGTAGTTTCTACTCTATTTGTCCGGCATTAGAAGTCTCATTTAGATCAACACGAATTTTTAAAAATATAAAAAAGATTGCAGGAAAAATATAGTACAATATGAAACTCATTTTCATAAATAAATTTTATAATAAAATATGAGTGTACTCAGTTAAGTGAGGCGCAATTCACAAAATAAAATGATAAACTAAGACTTTTAACGAAGGACGAAAGAATATTTGTTTATGGAAATTATACGACTAACTTTCGGCTTTAGTCTTAAGCAAAGGAGATAAAAAATTTAACCTAATGTCATTTAATTTATACCATAGTAAAAATATGTTCGATCGTCCTTCAACAAAAAGTGTTTTTTTGTTAGCCCGTCAACAATGTTAGACCAATTTTATTTTTGAAAAGTTTTTTTTTTTCTTTTATAAGATCAGCTTCATTACTCAAAACCAATATTCAATCCCTTTATCTTTGTATCTCTATCGTACTTTACCAATTACATATTCAAATTTGTGTCATAGTCTCTATTTCTATGGACATAGTATAGTTGAGAAATTATAGTAAAAACAAATACTACTAATACACTAATTTTATTTATCATGAAAAAAATACTTCATGTCCCGACACATGTTATACTTCATCCGTCCCATAAAAATATAGGCACTTTCATTTATGGAAAGTTTGTCTATAACTCATTAGACATATAAATTAATTTATTTACAACTTATACCACTATAGCCCAACATTAAAATCAATAAACACTAAATATAATGTAGGTTCCACTATCTACTAACATTAACTACCCTTCTACTCACATCTCTTACTTTACCAATTGTGTATTAATTCTCGTTTCGTTTCAAATGCCCATATTTTTATTAGACGGGGGAGTAATAAAATGTGGGTAGAAAAAATTAGTGTAATGTGTGTCATTTTTATATATTGATTTTGTAATAAAATGTAAGAAGAATGAGTTAACGAAATTTATATCGATAGTAAAAATAAAATGAGATATTTACTGAAGAACGAATGAAAAAAATATGAGACCTTTAATTGCGAAAGGGGAAAGTAAATATTATTGGAGGATCAAATCAATTTCGACAACTTTAAATCATAAATACAAATTTAATTATCCAATACACCAAGAAAAACCCAAACAACTTTTTTGATGGAGCATTCTATGCATAAAAAATTAAAGAAAATTAAAGATCAACAATCATTACCTTGTCTAGTTGAGGAATTTGCATCACAAAACTCCTATGAGGAAGGCTATGAATCACAAGACTTTTTTTTACAATGAAAATTGTGATGAGATCTGGGGATAGGGAGGGAGAAGGCATATTTATAGGAGGCAGCATGGAAAACCCTAGAAGTGCATTGTGCATTGGGTTTTGTGGGCCTATTAGTTATATTCACATTTAATAGAATCCTAACTGTAAACGCTTTAGATTAGGGTGACGTTTTTAATTGAAGGTAGCAATTTTGAATCATAACTTTGTTATGATCTTTATTTATTTTTTCCACTATTTAAATCTCAAATACTCTCCCGACCATGAAACTAGTCTCATTTGTATACGGCACGTATTTTAATAAGAAATTGTTAAAGTAAGAGAGGTGAAGAGAAAAAATGAGTAAATTAAGAACTGGTCTATATCAGCAGAATTAAGAATAAATATTATTATTAGAATATAGAAATTAGATGGCACTAATGTCAGTTCAACCCGAACCTGATGGGCTGATCAATAAGTCCGTTAAAATTATAGGATTGAGGTTGAAAATTTAAGACTAAAAATCGAGTTAATAGGGCCAGCTCATTCAGATTGACGGGTCACGGGTTAAGCAGTTCAACCCGCCAGGCTATAGGGCTAGGCTGCATAAAAAAAACACTCACCCCGTCCCATAAAATTTATCACACTTTGACCGAGCACGGGTTTTAAGAAATGTATTGGAAAGTGGGTTGAAAAAGTTAGTGGAATGTGGGTCCTACTTTTATATACTTCTCCTGTCCCATAAAAATATGGTCAATTGAAATGATACGAAAATTAAGGCACAATTGGTAAAGTAAAAGAGAAGGAGAATGGTAGTTAAAGTAGTGTTAGTGGATAATGAGACTCATATTATTATTAGTGTTTAATGAGTTGTAATAGTGGGTCATAGTGGTATAAGTTGTAAATAAATTGATATGTAAGAGTAAGGAGTTGGGGACAACTTTACATAAATGGAAATACCCATATTTTTATGGGACAGATGAGGTATTAGTTTTATAATAAAATGAGTGAGAATGAGTTACTTGAATGTGTAGTCCACTACCAAAATGGTAAAAAGTGAAATATGCTAAATTTTGTGGGACAAACTAAAATAGAAAAATGTTAAGACGGAGGGAGTATTGTAATATTTATTTTTTTTGCTTATTTTTCATTTGATATCTATCATGTCTATTCTTTCTTTTAAATCATTCACCCACATTCCCATTCTTATTTTCTTTTCGAAAAATATATCTTCTTATGTTAAAGATAGACTCAATTTTATAAATGTCCCAAACTAAAAACACAAAAAGAAAAATACAAATTTTATATATATATATATATATATATATATATATATATATATATATATATATATATATAAGTGCTTAAAAAGATGGGTATATTTCATTGTTTTCTTTCAAATTTTATACTTTTTCGTATATCTTCCTCGTATTTTCATTTTTCAACTTTTTATTTCGACTAAATATTCTGTACAGTATATTTTTATTTCCAATGTTGATTTTGTTAGTGTGTAAATGTATATATACTTCATCCGTCTCATTTTAGGAGTCACATTTGAGTTCGCACGAGTTTTAAGAAAATTTAGTAAAAAAGGATTAGTGGAATGTGGGGGCATATAGTACTCCCTCCGTTCCATGTTAATAGAGCCATTTTTCTATTTTGAGAAGTTCCAAATTAATTGAGTCATTTCTATTTTTGATAAAAAGTAATTCTCACTTTGACTTTATTCTCTCTCCATCTCTCTTACTTTATTCTCTCTTACTTTATTCTCTCTTACTTTTTCCACCATCCATTTAACACATTATTCTTAAACTCCGTGCCGAAAAGAAATGCATTTATTAACAAGGAACGGAGGGAGTACCATTTATGAAATATTCCAACCGAGACTCCTAAAATCCCACCGAAAAATGGTAAACTGAGACGGAGAGAGTAGTATATAAGAAATACTTATAAATATTTAAGATTAATAAATAAGTAAGGTAATTTTAATCAATTGTTTTTAGCCTTATTAGTATGCTGTGCTAATTCAAAACCCAAACGTTTAGATTAGGCTTGTAAATTTTTAACCCTATAAAATTGTAATCCGATCAATCCGCATCCGATTGGAGTTAGTCCGAAATCTACTGAGTTGATCCGATTACTATCTCTACTCAGTAATGTAACATGATATCTTAAATTAATAAATAATTATGTATTATTGTCAATCAAATTATTTTCAGTTATGTTAATTTTTGAATACATGCGAGAATCATAAATTTATTTAGGGACGTCAATGGAGCCAATTTACTTGGACTTTGGCTAATCCGTTCTAGTAGTAATTGGGTATTCAAGTACGAGCTATTTGGGTTATAATTTTGGCTAATTTGTCCCGAGTGTTCTTAGCAAGATAAGTAGCGGAAATTACGTTAGTCAACTAGAGATGGAGTGTTAAACAAGGAAGAAAATTGCATCAAATATCACAAAAGATACATAAGAATATTTTACATTGTAGTGAGATTATTCTTCCCATTGTAAAAGGTATGCCATCATCTATATAAGGGTGAACAATATCGTGTATCAATTATTCAATATCTGTACAATCAATCAGATTCTAGCCATCGTTTATTCGTTTACAATGCGCGCAATCTTTTTCTTTATCAAAGTCTTGATCCATGTTTAACAAACTTATGATTAGTTTTGCTATAATAATAACATACGTATGAATTATAGCTTTTAGAAAAAACAATCTAGCTAATAATATTAATTAGGCTAGAGCAAGTTTTTTATTAGGCAATTTGATGGTTTAGACACACATAAGTGAAAGATTTGAAATATCAGTTAACACACGTTTAATCGATTGATGTATTTTTTGTATAAACGATCAAATATCCAATTTCTTCGATAAAAATTCCATTTCATCTTTTCTTCAAGCCTTAACTTATGGAAGTAATGACTCTGACAAGAAATACGATTTGGACTAAATATTATAACTATTTTATTTGCAAATTACTATTACTTTTCCCTACCTCTTTCTATTCGCCTCAAAATGACAAAACACATTAATTTTAGAATTCCCTATGAATAATATAAATCTGCACATAGTTTATTTCATGGAAATTACATTTATGGTTTCTACAATATTCGCTATTATAAGATGATCATTTGAAATCACACTAAAACACAAAAATTGAACTTGAAAAGAAAGAGAAAGAAAATAACAGCAATGAATAGCAGTAGAAGAATGTTTTACTTATTTTGTAACAATATTTGTTGCAATTGCAGTCAGGGGCGGATCTAAGAATTCAATTCAGAAGGGGTAAAATTATACTCCCTCCGTCCCGCACTACTCGCATTATTTCCTTTTTGGGAGTCCCAAGTTACTTGCACTCTTTCCATTTTTAGTAAAAAATTTCACCTACAGCCGTCATTTTTGACTTTCCTATACACTCATTCCTTAATCTCCGAGCCGAAAAGGAAATGAGCGAGTAGCCCGGGACGGAGGGAGTATTTATAAAGAAATTTTTAGAGTTTGAGAGAGGGCATTTATGTAAGAAATTGAAAATTTTGCAAATATAGAAGAAGAAAATAGTAAAAAAAATGTTTTAGGGGGGGATTTGCACCCTAGCCTCCTCAAGTGGCTACGCCCCTGCTTGCAGTTGCATTGTTAAGTAAATGTCAAGCTGATTTGATTGACGATTTTTGCGCGAAATCAAACAATCCTACTTTATGTACGAGATCCGATCCTCGATCCAAAGGGGCAGATGCAATAATGAAGGCACACACAAGGCAAAATCACTACTGAACAGTGGCAACAAAGAAATGATCAGCAAGTGCATCGAGAATTTCAGTAGCTAACCTCAAGGAGTGCGAGTCGATATTAATTAAATAAACGTGACATTGGTACGCTACGATCCTTAGGCTCGGCTGCTTCAACTGATATTGGTACTTGCGGTGATGAATTTGGAGCAAAAGAGCCAGCAAAGTTGAAAGGCTGATACCTTTGTTCAATTGCTTCTAATAATGGGAAAATCGGGTTTATAGGCTACTTTGCCTTTAAAATTACGTAAATGTACCCGTTTTGTTATCTATTCCATAAATGGGAAAAACGCCACTCTCGTTGGCGTGTTTTAAGTGAAAACGCCACCCGTATTGGCGTTTTACAACGTATGTGTCGTCGTATTGCATGTACGTTGAAAAACGCCGATGTGGTTGGCGTTTGAACGAAAAACGCCAATCCCACTGGCGTGTTTCAAAAAACGCCAATTCGGGTGGCGTTTTTCGTGCCATCCGCCGTGAAAAAAAGGCCAAAAATTATCCCAAGTTATACACGCCAATGGGATTGGCGTTTTTAAGTGAATTTTGAGTTAAAACGAAATGCACCCCAAGTGTTTGATGAAATGCCTCAAAGAGGACTCTGAGCCTTAGAATTCTGTTATTTTGTACGGTTATCAAGATAACATTTTAGCCTTGTTACTACTGTTATTAATGGGTTAATTTAAGCCAATCTTGTTTGCAGGAAGAGCTAGAAACTAATGATCACATCTCCGATTCCAACAACCGCAACCATTGCTAAGGTTGGTTAGTTTCTCATTCACATGCTGAAATTAAACACATGAAATATACTACTCAATTATCCATACATGATTTAATGGGAGGAAAAATGACCTTAGATGTTTGTGTTCTCTTCCTTATCTATACATGATTTTTGTGGTTCATTCACAGAATGAGAAAAACATCAACAGAGAAAAATCAGCTACAAAAGTGAATTCATCATCCATGGCTGAGCAACGGCTGGCGGCAGACGAGACATATCCGGGTATACTAGACATTGCCGGAATGGACTATTCTCAGGCAAGAAGAAAACCTCCGATTCAAAACTAAGCTTCATCAATTTTATGGAATAATTAAACTATGCATATGTAAATTAGCTAGAGCAATCCTATATTGTGTACAAGTAGAAATTAAATACTATGTTAATTGCCACTTTTGTTTTGTGTTAGATAAACTAAGATTTTGTAAACAAAAATATGTTGAATGCATGATTAGTTTATCGGATGCATGTTTGACACAATCTAATCTAACTCTTTGTACTTCATAACTTTTAATTTAATGCTAATTAGTATATGTAATTCATGATGTGCTTGTTGTAGCCGTGATGTGAAGCATATTTTCTATATTTTTCCCCTTAGATTACACGTTTTTATGTAAATTATGACTCATCAAATCGTGTTTTCATCGAAGTTTAGGATGTAAAATCTGGCTGGAGCTCACTTAAACATTCCATCAAACACTTGGTGTGCTATGTAAAAGACAAGGACAAAATCCTCTTTGAGGCATTTCATCAAACACTTGGGGTTGGCGTGTTCGACGAAAAACGCCATTGAGAATGGCGTTTTTAAGTTAGTGAAATGAATTGGCTCAATTTTTTCCAACGTTGAAACTGACATTCTGACTCGTCTGCCGCCAGCCGTTGCTCAGCCATGGATGATGAATTCACTTTTGTAGCTGATTTTTCTCTGTTGATGTTTTTCTCATTCTGTGCTTGAACCACAAAAATCATGTATAGATAAGGAAGAGAACACAAACATCTAAGGTCATTTTTTCTCCCATTAAATCATGTATGGATAATTGAGTAGTATATTTCATGTGTTTAATTTCAGCATGTGATTGAGAAACTAACCAACCTTAGCAATGGTTGCGGTTGTTGGAATCGGAGATGTGATCATTAGTTTTCTAGCTCTTCCTGCAAACAAGATTGGCTTAAATTAACCCATTAATAACAGTAGTAACAAGGCTAAAATGTTATCTTGATAACCGTACAAAATAACAGAATTCTAAGGCTCAGAATCCTCTTTGAGGCATTTCATCAAACACTTGGGGTGCATTTCGTTTTAACTCAAAATTCACTTAAAAACGCCAATCCCATTGGCGTGTATAACTTGGGATAATTTTTGGCCTTTTTTTCACGGCGGATGGCACGAAAAACGCCACCCGAATTGGCGTTTTTTAAAACACGCCAGTGGGATTGGCGTTTTTCGTTCAAACGCCAACCACGTCGGCGTTTTTCAACGTACATGCAATACGACGACACTTACGTTGTAAAACGCCAATACGGGTGGCGTTTTCACTTAAAACACGCCAACGAGAGTGGCGTTTTTCCCATTTATGGAATAGATAACAAAATGGGTACATTTACGTAATTTTAAAGGCAAAGTAGCCTATAAACCCGATTTTCTCTCTAATAATTGCTAATGCCTTGTAGAGGCAAAATATTTAAAATTAGTATCAATAATATTATTGATTCATGTTGTATGCAACGCAAACCAATGTTGCTATGATTTGAGTTTAAACCGATACTACTGTTATAGCAATCATATTATCTTTTGTTGATTTTTTATTTATTTATTTATTTCTGAGTTCAAGATGAGATGAGACAAAATGATAAATATTGAGATATAATGACATTGATATATTCAGATTTATAAGCAAAATAGTGTTCAAAATCAAAACACTTATAGTTCATTGGATCTTGTGATCTAATAGTTAAATTAGTGTCACATGTCATTTAATAATGTAGATTATTAGTCTAATAATGTACCTTGGCTAATAAGTACTATTTTAGTAAAAAAATGTACTCCCTCCGTCCCTTTGTAGTTGAGTTGTATTCCTTTTCGGATTGTCCCACTGTAGCTGAGTTGTTTCTTTTTTTGGCAAAAAGCAACAACATTTCTTCTCTCTTACTTTATTCTCTCTTCATCTCTCTACTTTTTCCTTTTCTACTTTATTATTCATTTACTTACCTCACTTAACACAACTTTTCTTAAATCCCGTGCCGAAAAGAAACGCATCTGCTACAAAGGGGTGGATGGAGTAGCATTTTAGTCCAATAATGTAGCTCGACTAATAATGTACTCCATCCGTTCCATAGTAATAGAGTCATTTTGCCATTTTGGTACATTCCATAGTAATAGAGTCATTTCCCTTTTGAATAAAAGTCAACACATTTCTCCACACCAACTTTACTCTCTTTTACTTTATTCTCTCTTCATCTCTCTACCTTTTTCATTTTCCACTTTATTCTCCCTTTACTTAACTTACCTAACACAATTTTTGTAATCTCCGTGCCGAAAAGAAACGCCGTCATTACTATAGAACGGAGGGAATGTATAGCTTATGACTGTGATTTGTTTGATGCTTAACACTAAAGAGGCAGGAGGACCATAATACACCCCTATAATGACAAACGTATAGATTTTTTTAATTATAAATGTAGCGAAATAACATCCCCTCCATTCCATACAAAATGACACGAGTTTTAATGTATAATAATTGATAAATTAGGAGATGGATTAAAACATGATCGGAATATTATTAATGAAGAATAAGACTCCCCTCATTAATGAGAAGAAAAATTACAAAAATAGAAGTGTTTAATTTTATAGGAAGGACACACCCAAAAAAAACAAAAAAAAAGTAGTCAAATTTTATGGCAGGGTGTAGAAATTTTTACTCATGTTAAAATATTAGTAACTGTAAATTTGTAATAAATCAATCCAAACTTCCACAAGTGATAATAACTGATCTTACAACCTTTCAGCCATATATTTGTGGCTCCAACAAATGGTTGGTTATTGATTTGTAGTTGGAAAATGATCTCTTACATAATAACATAAGCATCACAATTTCAACTAGAAAAGAGCTCCAAAACCAGCTGCATTTCATTCAACATCAAATCCTTTCTGTTGCAGCTCAGAAAGAACCTCATTCCTCATCCTCATCCACAGCTTCATAGACTCTTGATCCAGCTTCTTGTCCTGCAAATCCTTCTGAAAATTGTACGAATCTTTATCCGTTTCGACGATCCCTTTTGGGCCGATGGTGGTCCCGATCATCCCTCCCTTGGCAACGAACTCCTCCATCGCCTCTGCATCGGCCGGGTAAGGGAACTCGCGGCGCTCGTACAGGTGGGCCAGCTCCTTTTCCTCCTTTGGCATCGGCTTCAGCGTCCACCACCCAAACGGCGACGTCTCGTTCAAAAACCACACCGCTCCGAACAGAGCATAAGTGCTTATCAGAGCTTTGCCTACTTGCTTCCAGAAATGATGGTCTTCCTTTCCTAGCCCGATTTTTTTCAGGTATTTCTCTGCTTGGGACGCTGCAAAAAAATGGGCAGAATCTTGGATTACCACTTTGTGAATGTTTCAAGAATCAATAGCTTATACATCACTAGAGAAAAAGGGGTTAGTGATCATTTATGATCTCAATTTGGCGTTTTTAAAAGGTTAATGCTGTTTTGTGTCCCTGAATTTTTATGCCGGACATGAAAAGCTTTGTATTCTAAAATTGAGGTCGTAAATAAAGAGAGAAATAAAATGTTAGTGTTAAGTTAAACTAGTATCCATTTTATTAAGAATCTGAGTGAGGAATTTCGTCGAACACGTGGAGGGCATATTGCAACATTTTGCCGAACACTTCAACCCTCAAGAAGAAATTTTATAACAAAGCTGATGAAACAACAAAAGGGTTACAGGAAAGATTCAAAATCAGAGGCTTAATTAGCCAAATAGGTGAGTGGTTCTGTGAGATCATCTACCTGCGTCGGGCTTTTGAAATCGTTTCAGAGGCATTTGATGACGATTTGAGGCGAAAAATTAGGTATCTAATAGAGCGAGCGATACTGAATTCTTATCAACTCCACGAAAACAAAATTTTGTAAAATCCAGATCAATCCATCAAGTTTATTTAAAAATTGGCCCACATTCTTCATCCTTAAAAAATAAATACTCATGCCGTACCAACTAAAATGACACTTTTTTTTTGAGTTTATCCCAAACAAAATGAAATAATTCTATTTTTAATAACTTTTTTTTCCAATCAATACACTCCAACTACATTTTTCTCTCTCCAATTAAATATTCAACTTTTTTTCCCTTCATTTAATACTTACTCGCACTCTTTTTTTACGATTAACTACATTAACCAACAACCCTTAAAATTTTGTGCCAACCAAAAAATATGTCATCTTAGACGGAACGGAAAGAGTACTAAAATTATTTTATTTTAGTTTATCTCTTAAAATTATATATTTTCGAATTTAGAAAATATAAAATGCACATTTTAATGGCGGGTTCAATTTCACATTTTAGTGTAGTGTAGACATGCCCAACAGCCCAAGGTTCCGAAACCGTTCCGGAAAATCTCGAACCGAAACTGAACCTTGAGCTTATTTCGCGGTTATAGTTCCGATTTGAAAACCGCCGGTTTCGGTTCCGAACAACCAGTTTTTGGCGGTTTTTTGCTATTCCAGTTCGATTTCACGATTTTTCCGGCAGTTTTTCGCAGTTCTGAAATTTTGGAACATGAACCTACCCATGGTTCCAAAAGTGGCAATTTCAGTTCCAATTAAGCTCACAGTTCCAATTAGGAATAGTAACCACCAGTTACGGTTTCGCGATTAACTGCACGAACTGTAAACCTTAGTGTGTGAAGCAAACAATCAGTCATCATGGTAAAAAAAGACAAGTTTATTAAGGACTTGACAGACAATATAGTTACTGATAATGACCAACATCTTACATCAATTTGCAGATAATAGCTTATATGCACAACAATGAATCCTTAGGCCTAACATACAAGAACCCATTTTGGTGAGTGAAGTATTCAACACGAAGATCCATCATCTGTGCTCACAAGCCATTAACGAAGCGTTCCAAGCGGCTTCTTGTACGTGTACCACTTGGCGACCAACATGAAGATGCCCAAATTGAGCACGCTCAGCCCAGCCAGGAGCCAGTAGAAGTAGTGGAGGTGGCCGTGGTTGAGGTTGTCCGGTATCCACCCTGGCTTCCCATGGCGCGTGCTGATTTTGGTTACTATAGTCACCAGCAGAGTGCTCAGATAGCTACCAAGAGCCACGGTCGTGAGCTGGAGGGCAGAGCACAAGCTTCTCATAGCATCGGGTGCTTGCTCGTAGAAGAACTCAAGCTGCCCTATGAAAAAGAACACCTCTGCACACCCTATAATGAAATACTGAGGAACCTGCCAGAAAATCGACATGTCTATTTTGTCCAGCTCGTAAAAGTTGTGCCTTCTGACATAGCTTAGCCTGATGACCTCGAGAATCCCAGCCGAGAGCATGGAGAAGATGGAGATGAGGAGGCCAATCCCCATTCTTTGGAGCTGAGTGATCCCATTCTTGTGCCCGGTGAGCTTTCTGGCAGCAGGAACGATGAGCCTGTCGTATATGGGGACCCAGAAAAGCACGCTGAGAGTGTCAAAGATGCTCAGAGACGCTTCCGGGATTTCAAATCCCCTATTCCCCATCTTTGTATACATAGTTAACCCTTGCAACACAAACAAAGTGCCCATTTGGCCATATACCGTGGCAAAGATGATCCCGGTTGCCCACACTGGAAGAAGACGTATGATGGCCTTCAGCTCCTCCACTTGTGTCACCGTGCAGAGCCTCCATGGATCCACCAAGCCCTTTACTATGTCTGTTTCCGTCTGCACTGCAGCCTTGTCGAAGAATCTGCATTTCACCATATCAAAAAGACTCAGTTTCTAGGATTTTAGTGGCTAGCAAGATTGATTAATCATCATTTTACCTAAAATTTTCAGTGTGCTCGAGCTTGCGGCTTCCCTTAATCGCAGAATCAGCATCACCGGTTTCATACAATGACTCCTCATTAGCAGGAACCTTAACATGATACTTCCTGAAAGATGCTACCAGAACTTGGCAGATGCGTGAAAGGGGGCTTCCCCCGAGTTTCTGATTCCGGTACAAACGAGTGCCTGAGAAGAAGAACACGACAGCTATTGCCATGGCTACTGTGGGGATGCCAAACCCCCAGTTCCAGCCGACATTCATTTGCACCCAAACTATGACAGAAGCAGCAACCAAGGCACCAATATTGATCGAGAAGTAGAACCAGTTGAAGAAGGAGCTTTTGTGCTTCTTCTCAACCTCATCAGTGTCCTCAAATTGATCAGCTCCAAAGGAGGAGATGCATGGCATGATCCCACCTGTCCCGAGGGCTATCAAGTAGAGTGCAATGAAACATACTACAGATTGTGTGGTTGTTGCGTGGCAATCGTCTTGCCCATGGCAAGCTGGTCTCAGGCCTGGGATTGATGCTGATAGTGTCAACAATGTCATCCCCTGAATCAGATCAATTACTCGTCAATTTTCTTTCTCATGTTGTGAAAAAATTTCAAACAGAGATTTTAAATATAGCTAATAAACAGAACAGCACAGAGGAATCAAACCCCTTGTAGAGAGTGATCTGAATACTTTGAGGTTATGCTTTATACTAATAAAGAATAAATTCATTGAGATTATTGTACATTATATTTAAGGGGTAAAATAAATATGATAACGTTACATAATTACCATCTCATTATGTATGCAACTCAACTTAGAAACAAATCAAGATTGATTCTAACTTGAATTATGCATAACTGAACCATGAAAACTTACAATAACATATATGATGGAAAACAATGCAATTGTGTAATATCTTCCAAGATATGCATCGGCCAGAAAGGCTCCAATGAGTGGTGTTATGTAGCACGTCCCTCCCCAATTGGTGACATTGTTGGAAGCAGTGGTGCTGTGTTGGTTGAGGTGCTTCTTTAAATATACCACCAGATTGGAGCTCATCCCATAGTATGCCAACCGCTCACAGCATTCGTTGCCTTTTGTCACAAATTCATGTAGAATCAGTCAGGGATCATTTGAAAACACACGCAGACATAGATAATTCGTTCAATTTCATCTCACCACAGAATACATCAACAAACGTATAATAGGAGTCGCATAGCAATTGTAACCAGGGATAATTTGATCTCACACAGATTAGACACAGAACATCATTTTCAAGGGTCATTTTCACACACATACACACACTATCATCATCAAGAAACATAACTTGTGGTCCGAAGATCACTTTCAAGGTTCATTTTCTCATATGAACACAGAATAAACCATCTAGATAACTGAACATGCGGTGCCAAAGTCATATTCAAGGTTCATTTCACACACACACATACAATCATCGTCCATAAAAGCAAGCTTCTAGTCATAAAATCATTTTGCAGGATCATTCCACACACACACCATTATCATCAAGAAAAGGAACATGTGGTAAGAAAATCATCTTCAAGATTCATTTCACTCGAACAAGCTAAAAATACACATGCACATGCACAATCATCATCCCTAAAACGAGCTTCTAGTCGTATTCCACACACACAGACACACTATTACCATCAAGAAAATAAACATGTAAGAAAATCATCTTCAAGGTTGATTTCTCACGTGCAAGCTAACACACACTATCATCATGCATAAAAGTGAGCTTCTAGTCATAAAATCAATTTCAAGGATCATTCCACACACACACGCACACACAATTATCATCAAGAAACCGAACTTATCGTGAGAAAATCATCTTCGAGGTTGATAATTCACTTCACACCCACACTATTATCATCAAGAAACCGAACTTGACATGAGAAAATCATCTTCAATGTTGATAATTCACTTCAGACACACACACAATCATCATCAAGAATTCCTACTGTCAGAGTTCAGCTATCACTTCCCGAACCCAAGCTCAAAAAACCAAACCATCCTGAAAAAAATTGATAGGATGTGGCAATATTCACCTAAAATATAAGGGCAAGCTTTCCATGTTCCCGTCTCACTCCTCTTTGCAGGATTACCGCGGAAATCAACCGTCCCATCTTTAGTGTACGAACATCCTCCGCCATAGCAGAAGCTCCACTCTACGCAGTTCTCTCCCTCAGCAACCCTGAATCTCCAATTCACACCAATTAATTTCTTCTTCAATTTTTTACTATATAAATCAAAATAGACCAAAAAGGACAAACGAATAGCTACAAAATTAAATTACTAAAAAAATAGTGTCGAATGCAGAATCTCAAATTGATCGAACAATGCGTAGACGGTAAATCACAGCAGCAGATGACAAAATCAAGCACAGCAAAAACAATATGAAGCCTGAGCCAAGTGAGAATCAGCCGAAACCTTAGCTAGTTGGAAGGCACGATGAAGTTACCTCGAAGGATGTGAGGGAGAGAGATGGTTGTGTTGTTTTGTTTGGTTTTGTTTGGTTTTGTTCACAAAAGAATCAGAGGACCTGTTTGATGAAATGAGTACGAGCATCCTGGTGGTGCGGATGTTCACAAATACTTTTTGCCACGTCTTAAGTATCTTTCACTGCACTGTCATGTCATAAGGACATCCCACTGCACGCGGACATCCCCAAGAACATCCCATCGGACATCCACAATAATAAAAATTTACAAATTCAGAAATATGCAATTTACGGAATTAAAATTTCGACACGAATACAGAGAAAATGCAACGATTTTATTTTTTAAAAAAAGCATACATATATATTTAAAATTTAAAAAAAATACATAGTTCAAAAAAAAAATCATCCCAAACCAAAAAACGATTCAAACAAAGTTACATGTTATGCCTTGAATCTAGAGTTTGCAACGAGCCGTATATATAGAGTTTGCAACGAGCCGTATATGTAGAGTTTTTTAAAAAATAAAAAATCGGGACGTCCGTCGTGGCACCACAATGGCGGACGTCGCCGGAAAGCTGCGGATCTGCGGTGTCCGCAAGCGACGTCTGTGTCCGCCTCTCGCACACCTAATGGCGGACGTCCCGCGCGGACGTCCGAAACGTCGCTCCGATGTCCGCCATTGCTGATGTTCTAAGAGAAGAAACTAAAGTGGACATGATGTAGAGTGGGAACGATGAAATATTGGAAAAGAGAGCTGTTTTCTTCTTATTTTTGAAAGAAAAACATCACCACTATTTTCCGCCATCATTATTTAATTCGATAATGATCACCGATTGGATATTTTATTGTGGAAAAATATTTAACTATTTTCAAAATAAATTAGTTATACGTTAACGGAGTATATTTATTCAAATGCTGTTAATATCCCAAAACTACTGAGCACGCATAATAAGATCATTGTACTTATAAGTTATAAATTGAAAGGACTCCCCTTATTAAGAATTTAAGACACTAGTATTTTGTATTTGAGCTGTTTAAAATGATAACTATAGCACATTTATTATATTTATTGTACCACAAAAGTATATATCATTATTTTTTACTTTAGAACATGACGTATATTTTTTATTTTATATAAAAATCACACTACTAAATAAGTACGACTCTTGGGAACACCATTTATCTACTCAAAATACATCTACCAATGATTTTCTTATATAATCCACGGAAATCAAATAAATTACTCCTATTTTCGTCTAAAAAAATAATCATATTAATAGTGACGTAAATAAAGAGATAAAAACTAATTTTAATGGGTGCCCGAAAATTAAAAAAAATGCTACTATTTCATGGAGTATTAGTATACCGGTAAAAAATATATAGTGGAGTATATTCTGTTAATAGATTTATTTCTCTAATTTATTTCTCTCTTGTTTTATACTCCTTTTCATTTATTTACTTTTTCTTTTACTTTTTTTATTTTATTCTTTCTTCATTTAATTTATTAAACATCATCTTTCTTAAATCTTGTGATAAAGAAATGAATTTTTTAATGGAATGAAGGAAGTAGATATTTGGCGTTTGGGAGATGATCAAACAAAACTGATGTTAATAAAAATTAAACGAGTAAATTGATAGGAGTATTTTTTATATGGTGTGTTATAAAATTATCAATATCAACTGAAAAATCAATCATGGAAAAGAGTATCGACAAAATCATTATTGTGCGCGTCACTTTATATGGAAATATGAAAGCATCATTATATTTCTCTCGTCTTTGAATATTCATGAGTGAAGAGGTGGATGATCATAATTTATAACATCATGGCCAACAGATAAAACCTTCGACCGAATATCTATCTATCTCAATGGAAGGAAACGGTTACAACTGAAGAACCACATGAACACCCTAAGAAGGGGGGCTACAACCAAAGTTGTTATATTTTCTGTTCACTTAGAAACACCCAAAACCCTTTACATCTGAATTTCTATCTGTTTTGCGAACCAGAACACTATAGTACGTAGGTGGATGAGGCAGTTTCTATCTAATGAAATTATAAGAGGGAGCAGCAGACCCTAACGATTTGCTTTTGGATTATTCTCCATTAAGGGGATAATATTTATATATTACTTGTATTTTTACTGGGATAGTTTAAACTTCGGACGAAATTATATGGCACCTAACTTCTAACTTCTAATTGAGTAATTGCATTAATACGCACAAAAAAAAAAAAACTATCTTCACTCCAAAAAGGTTTCGGATATTTTAACACATTGCTTTCTACGAAATTGTATGGCATCTAACTTCTACTATTCTAGGTAGCGGTGTTTTTAGTGGTAAAATGAAAAGAATAAAGTATGAGTGAGAAAAAAAGTAGGAGATGAGATAAAGTAAGAGAGAGATAGAGGGTTGCTTTTTTTGCCATAAAAGAAAATGTCTCATTTACAGTGAGATGGCCTAAAAATAAATAGGCTTCACTTATAATGAGACAGGAGTATATCATTGTTTTAAAAATTTTATCATTGTTTTATACTCCTATTTTGTATGCCATGTAGGTAAAGCGTTAACGATGTTTAAACACATATTGGGGAATGTATCAAATTAAAACAAAGATGAACATTATATATAATTTATTATGCAGCAAATATTTTATACTGATATGAAGCAAAGGTAAAACATTTTGTATGAATTATATAATTACCTTGAGGATCTACAATTTATGATTTTTGAGAAGGTATATTTTATATTTCTCTTGTGCACGATTAAGTGTCTCAAGTTTCTTTTTTGCCTTTACATAATTAAATTTCTCATTTACTTTTTTTCTAAAAAATTTGGTAATAGATCTAGCATTCCACTACTCATCTCACTCCTATTTTATTTTAGAACTAATGCATAAAAATACACTTTAATACCTCTCAAAACATATTTTTTTATTGAAAATAAACTAACAAACTACCCAATGAACACACTTAGTAAGCACATAAAAATATTCCTTCCTTTTCAATTAAGCTGAGGCTAAACTTTTGCATGTAAAGATTAAGAAATTGTATTGAATAAAAATATAAGAGAGGAATAAAATACTCCCTCCGTCCCATAAAAATATGGGTATTGGATGTGACACGAGAATTAAGATAAAATTGGTAAAGTAAGAGAGGGGGGAGAATGGTATGATAAAGTAAGAGAGATGATGTGAATGATACTTAAAATAGTGTTAGTGAATAGTGGGATATACATTATTAAATTGATATAACTTTTCAAAAAAGGAATGCACATATTTTTGTGGACAAACGAAAATGGAAAGTGCACATATTTTTATGGGACGAAGAGAGTATGATAGATAAAGAAAAGTAAAATAAATGAAATATTATTTTTACCAAAAGAGTGAACTACCTCAAAAGTCCCTAACTTTTCGGTTTGTGACACTGCAAGTCCCTAACAAAAAAAAATATCGTCAGATGACACTAACGTTAGACATAATCACGAATCATGTTTTTTAGTCACTTTTCAGATGAAAATGTCCAAATGACTTGAAGGGCATTTTTGGCAATCCCTAAATTCGCTGACATATGAATTCTGTCTCATTTATGTCAACAACTTCTTATGTGATATCCTAATAAGTTCTGATAATTCATACATGATTAAAGTTTTGTCAATATTTGTACACAATAAAACTTCTTATATTCCTTTATTTCTAGTTAGTGGTAACAATATACTAGTTATATCATATAGGAAATTCATTAAGAAACAACAAAAATATGGAAAAGTGAAGTTATTTATGAAATAAAATCTGAATCAATAATACTCAGAATAAAAAATATTTCATAATTAATTAAATGATACAATATTATTTTCTTGAAACACGGACATTTTAAATATTTTTTCATTATATATCATCGAACTAATTTGTTAATGTAAGCCTAACTTTAAGACGATTTTATATTTATTAATATTTTATTAAGAATTTTAATTTAGCTCAAACTGAAATTTTTAACATCATATGAATATTCAATCTTTATATATAAATTTGCATAATTTCTTGCCTTTCATGATAAAATTGAAACATGAGTAATATTTTGAAAATATTCAAGCATGTGACATAAGCTATTTAATACTTGTAGAATTTTTTTTATTAATAATAGTATCTGAAATTAAGACAATGTAAATTTATAAATTAATACTGTAAAATTGGGATACTATCATAATAAATAAAATCGATCGATAAATCAAGGTAAAAAATAAATAAAAAATTTGTGGAAATAGAAAACATTAAAAAATACCTGAAAATATGTTTTATAAGGAAGAAAGGGTCCCTTGGCGCTATTTTTTGGTCCAAAAATTATAATGGAGTGACAGAAAGGCCCTTGTAGGGCCTGAGGGTATTTTGGTCCGAAAATATATGATTCGTGATTATATTTAACATTAGGGTCCTCTGGCGCTATTTTTTAGGGACATGCAGTCTCACAAACCGAAAAGTTAGAGACTTTTGAGGTAGTTCACTCTTATCAAAAAAATGAAAATAATTCGATTAATGTAAAACATTCCGAAAAGATATAGAGGTAAGACCAAAGTTGGTCCTGAACATATGTCTATTTTACGATTTTGATCATAGACACAATCTTTTGAATTTTTGCATCCCGAACATTTCAACTCGGATCACAATTGGTCATAAACTAAAAGTTCCATCAATTTTTAAACGGTCAACATTTTTAACCCGATTTTGACCAATTAAAGCTTTTAATCCCAAATTATTTCCACCCCAATATACTCAACCCATCGGTCTTTCTCCTCTTCCAAACTCAAACCTTGCAAAATCCCTAATTTAAAGGAGGATGAACTTAATTGGGACGGAGGGAATACCAAAAATGCCCTCCCTTATTTTCCCGAATACCTGTACTACCCTTGGCTGCAAATCTGAGATGAAATCCATATCACTCCACACCGCCGCAGATATCATTGCTTCTCCAATTCATCGGCGACGAGATACGCCATTGACGACTGTTTCCTGACTATCTGAAACCAGAAATCGACCTACGCCACCCTCAATCTCTACCTTTTTCTGTATTCTGGAAATTCCTCGATTTAGGTTTTTCTCAGCGAAGGATTGGAAATTCAGATTCACAATCGGTTTCGTCGTTTTCCATCGGAACTTGTTGCCTCTGCTTCGCCGCGTTGAGTTGCAGTTATCCACTTGAAGTAAGATTTCTTTCTCCAGATTGTTTGATTTCAGCGTAGGCGAATTTTCTTCTGAAAGTTTGTTGATTCTATATATCAGAGAGTTGCGAACATAATTGAGTTAGGAATCATTTCCGAACTTGTTGAATTTATTTTATAAATTTAGAATTCTTTACTATTCTTTCGGATATAGTATGTGTTTAAGTATCACAGACTGAATGTTGGTAGTTTCATTTTTGTTGTCTGTGTAGTTAATGAAGCTCCACATTTATCAGATGTTGGAAAATAATGAGAAAATGCAAAATTGGATTAGACACCACACTAGCTATCTTGCTTTCAGAGGTTGGTGCAATGTAGTTGATTAAAATCATCTTTTAGTGTTAGAATAAGCTGATCTGATCCACTATAATCCACATAGTCTGACAAAAACTTCGCCCTATATTTATGCATCAAACTCTTGTGTATTAAGATATTGGAGATGGTGATAATCCTTGGCAAGTTTGAAGTAGCTGCCAAATTTTTTGTTCATTTAAGATTATGAATTAGAGGCTATCGCAAGCCAGCCTGAGGCAGAGTGAAAAATACGAGGTTTCAGTCACGTTATGTCTATAATATACTGAGATGTTTTTATTTGGATAGTAGTTTATGCTTTGAATTTAGATATCAGTGTTTACAATTTATATGATATTTTACCAGATGATTTGATTACATCGAGATAGATAGGCTCTGTTGTAGTTAAATTGTAATATAACTCAGTTTATTTGTAGAATTTTAAAATTCAGCAAAACTTCTGGTCAGAGGCAAAAGGGTCCAAGAAAGCTGAGATTCACTGATTGCCGGATGGCACTGCTTCCATCAAAGGGAGTGGTCATTTCAGTTCCCACGCTAGTTCTGTCAGCTGCAGCTTTTGCGATCCTCCTATTCTTCTTGCTCTCAGCCAGCTCACCCGCTTCCGTTCCTTGCTCTTGCTCCACCCCGACTGGGGACTACAGCAGTAAGATAAGTGGAGAGCATGTTTCAACCTCAGCTGAGGACATAGATTGGTTGAAGAGTCGTGTCGAAGCGAATGGATTACATATGCAGCAGAACATTCTACGTAAGGGCATAAACCCACGCACTCGTCAACAGCAGCTCCAGGATCTTCTTCACTTCAAAGGCATATCTCACTATGAAGGAGAAGATGCTAATAACCATACTGCCCTCCCTTGTCCCGGTGAGCTGCTTGTAGAAGAACACCACAGCAATTATGGAGAGCCTTGGGCAGGAGGAAGGGATGTATTTGAATTTCTTGCAGAGTCTGCCCACGTCACACCAAATTCAAAAGTTCTTGAGATCGGGTGTGGCACACTTCGTGTTGGCCTGCATTTCATACGGTACTTAGATCCAGAGCACTACCATTGCCTAGAAAAGGACGAGCTCTCTCTAATGGCTGCACTGCGCTATGAGCTTCCATCACAAGGCTTGCTGTATAAGCGTCCTCTGATTGTAAGAGGCGAAGACATGGATTTCAGTAAGTTTGGTTCTGATACCGTGTACGATTTGATATATGCCAGTGCTGTTTTCCTCCACATGCCCGACAAGCTCGTCTGGACAGGCCTGGAGCGGTTAGTGGGTCACCTGAAGCCTCTAGAAGGTCGAATCTTTGTCTCACATAACGTCAAATTCTGCTCTCGATTGGGAGGTGAAGAATGCACGAAAAGGCTGACTAATCTGGGCCTAGAATATAAAGGCAAGCATACTCATGATAGTTTTCTCTTCAACCACTACGAGATATGGTTCGAGTTCAGGCGATTTAAGGCTTAAAGTAGCACGAGGTATCGATCCCCGATTGTTCTTCCATCCATGGTGTGAAGCGAGCAGAAAGTCTTGATAATGTACATTATTGCAGAGGAAGTTAGAACACTATCCAGAGGTTCTGTTGATGTTGATCTTTTATTGCCCTTCTCATTTTCCAGGTTCTATGCATTTAACCCTTATTCAATTGTATTCTTCAATATATATCTTTAGCCATTACCTCTATTCCTGAAAAATGCTTAAATGAACTTTTCTTTGCGTTGTGCACATAAAGCTTTGGCGAATAAAAACAATAGATTCTAGTGGTAGATAAGTAGTTGCAAACGTGTTAGTGTTAATTATTTAGTTACATTGATATTTCACTGCTTACAATTTCTTTTATTATTCTTTGACTATTCTTCATAGAGAATGGTTTCCACTTACATTAAAAAAGTTTCCTGCAAAACTCCAATTTTTTTGGGGAGTGATTGGATTTTACGAGATTAGTAGACTAGTAGATCGTTCATTCACCTAGTCACAAAACATTGATTGAACTAGTTGTTCTTCACTCTTTTTTTTTCTCATCGAATATTAAACAATTCTAGAACACAAATATTTACCCGTGTGTTTTTTTTTTAGTTTTTTTTTAGTTTAGTTTTTTTTTGTAATTTTTCTTCAATATACATTGAAGTTGAACGAAATTAATAAAATTATCAAACTTCAAACATGATTTCCTAAGAAAATTTTACAGATGTTTGACTTATTTATATCTACTGAAAGTAGGATTGCGCTGTCACCCATATTAGAGAAACTTCATATACTATTTGAGAGACTTCTGAAAACCTAGAAAGATATTGGCCAACTAAAATCTTTATTTATTATTTTCATATAGATTGAGTAAATTCTTAAGCCAAATTATATTCTGAATAATATGTTCACATATATCACTTTTAGACCTTTTGGAATACCTTTCCACTTGTAAATATTGCTCTGATGAATTTATTTGACAGCTCACAGCAATAATACTTTGAAAGACTTGAAGATATATTTCTTCTTTCGTTTTATCTAGTAATTTTTTATTTTTTTGGAAAATCTCTCCATATGATTTGACCTCCACGCAATTACTTGTTGGTTAAACTAAAATGGTCTCTATCATTATATCGCTTTCATCAAATAGGAGTATAGCACATTGACCAAGTATTTTTTTTAAATAAACTATTACAATTGTTTTCTGGATTCACATAATTATAAGAATATTGGTACATAAATTACTAGCTTTAGCCTAATTTTAGTATTTTTTACAAATTTTGAATTGATCTAAAGTATACAGAATTTGCATTTCGTGTTATTTTCCAACCTGACACAAATAAGATATTTTCGGCAAAAACTTATTCTACGTGGACATTGATTTATAATGATTTAAACTATTTTTTTAAGTTTGTGGCTAATTGGATAAAAAAAACCACGTAGAAAGTCACGTTGATTTTGTTGTGCCAAGTAGAACAAAAAAAGTCGCGTACATTAGCAGATATGGTAAAAATGTAAAATTTGTGATATTTTAGATCAATTTTAAAGTTAGTGAAAATTACCAAAATTAGGTCAAAATTCGTGATATTATGGACCAATATCCCCAATTACATATTACAGTAATAATATCATATGGTATTATCAGAATAGATATAACATACTCCCTCCGTCCCATAAAAATATGGACAATGGATATGACACGGGAATTAAGACAAAATTGGTAAAGTAAGAGAGATGAGAAGAATTGTATGGTAAAATAAGAGAGAAGATGAGAATAGTAGTTAAGATAGTGTTAGTGGATAGTGAGACCTCCATTATTAAATTGATATAACTTTCTAAAAATGGAATGCGCATATTTTTATGGGACGAACGAAAATGGAAAGTGCACATATTTTTATGGGATGGAGGGAGTAATAAATAATTTTTTCTCATCACTCTAATAATAGTATTATAGTACTCATTTTATTTGTTCCTCACCACTCTCTACATTTACATATCTATACATAGCATATGTTTTGATAAACGGTTAAATTGGGTAATTATGTATATTTATTATTATAGCTTGAAATAAAAACATAGACTCAAAGTTTGAATGGTGACAAAATGTTCAGAGTTATATCGAAGTTGTGAATAATATTCATCTTGTTTGTGTTTAATGATACAATTAGGGATGTCAATCGGGCCAACCCGTTCGGGTTCGGGCCAACCCGTTCGGGTTGTCGGGCCATTCGGGTACGGGCTATTCGGGTTATGATTTTTTCGGGTTATAAAAGTTCGACCCTAACCCTAACCCTTCGGGTTTCGGGCTAACCCACCGGGTTATTCGGGCCAATGCGTATTTTTAATTCTTTTAATATTTTCAAAAAATAATACGTATTTTAAATTTTCTTTAATTATATACATATTTTAATTAATCATTCAACAATGAAATACATATTTTTAATTTTCTTTAATATTTTTAAAAAAGATTAAGTTATTTAAATTTAAATAACTTATTCATTACATAATTATTTACAAAATATCTATCAATAGTATGTTTATGTTTATGTATTTAAAACATAAATCAACACTTTGTTTCAAAATTCAAACATAAATCAATTCGTAGAAAATTAAATAAAATTTTCATAACGTGAGAGGTGCATCGTAGACGTAACAAAAATATTTTGAATTGTTAAAGAGTGAATTATCAAGATGCTAGCTAATTGGAGTAACTCTAAGTTTTCTTGAATTATGATTGGTCAAATTTAATTTATTCCAGCTGTAAATAAGTCAAATAATAATTTATCTTTGTTTTAAGAATCATCAAAGTACGCATAATTCAATGACGAAGCGGCGTCAAAACACTTTGCACTATTATATTGGAAATATACTAAAAGAAAGCTTTTATATACGAGTATTTATAATCCATGAACCACATGGTGATTTTTTCCGTGATCTTATATAGTCGGTTGACGTATTTGGATTTTGCATAGTTTTAGAGGGTTGTCTTGGATGATTTTGATTATATTTCTATATTTTGGTATGTTTACATGTGTTGTTGAGAAATGATAGAAAATTGATTAGAAAATGTAAACAAAATATGTGGATGTGCAGCAGCCTTGTTTGAGTCAATGTTTCTCGCGATTTTGAAGTCTGATAAACCTCTAATACATATCATTCTCTTCGTCTTCGAAAGAGCTTCGCGTGAATATATTGCACGCCTCAATCGGAGCTTTGTAGAGAAAGTTATGACCGTTACAAAAACTGCTCGCTGTGCAGAAGCCTTCAACCCGACGGGCCGACCCGTAACCCGAACGGGTCAGCCCGCCTAACCCGACAACCCGAACGGGTCAGCCCGAATGACCCGATTTTAAATTCGGGCTGTGAAATTACAACCCTAACCCTGTATTTTTATCGAGTTATTCGGGCCGGCCCGCGGGTTCGGGTTACATTGACATCCCTAGATACAATCATACAATCTTAAAAAATTACTCTTCTTTTGCATGTTTGAGACTCAAAAGCGATTGTCAAGCTCAAAAAGAACGAAAAAGAGCAAAATCAAACTTATTAAATTAAAAAGAGCGAACAAGAGCATAATCAAACTTTTTAATTTTTAGAATAATTAAATAGCCACGTATGCTTTTTTGCTTTTGCTTATGAATGGAAGAAATTAAGGTGAGTGGTACAATCCGAAATCCGGACAGCGAGTTGCCCTCTATATATATATCGCAATTTATTATTCATTCATTCTATAAGAATATATACTCTTTCCTTTTTCATTTATTTCATAAGAATATGCATTTTTTAATTTAGGAAATTATTTTCTCTTTATCGGAACGAGTCTCATTCTCCATTAATAATATTTGAATTACTTTTTCTTTTATCTCTCGATTACTTTATCAATTGTGCATTAAAGCTTGTGTCCAGCAAAAAATGCATTCTCTTTTGAGGCGGAGGAAGTAGAATAAATGGTAATGTAAATAAGTATCAGAACTTTAATTACTCCACATCCTAATTAAACTACAAACAAAGTAACCGGCCAAGTTCGGATCTCACTTTCCACACAACTAGACTCTTTCTTCTTTTGAAGTATAAATACGTAAATCATATAAAAATCAATGATTCAGACTGAATTTACACTATAAGAGAAAAATGTTTTATATAATCGCTTCTATTACTATATATATGTATGTAGAGGGTGTGATAAAATGAGAATTAAATTTTAAATAAGAATAATAAACTACCCATCATATGATTATAAAATCTAACGATTATAATTAATTCGTATACTCCACTTGATATGTAATCTCTATATTTCAATCATTTATTAAGAAATTCAATTATGGAAGAAATGCAGTTAAACCAAAAACCACTAGCTTCTGGAATTGCCATATTAAAAAATAAAATCTTGTTTGGTAAGTATTCATGTTTACCACGAAAACTGATCAAAAAATGACTTGTCTAAAAGTCACAATCCTACTTGCTCATCAGCACAATATGCATGCAAATTAGACATTTCTACAACTACTATTAATATACATTCTCCCAAACCACACACACACACACACACACACACACACATGGCTGCCTGGCTACTATTCTTGCTATTGCTGATCACTATTTTACAGCCTGCAATGGTGCAGTCGGAGGTTCGTCGGTATAAATTCAATGTAAGATGCTGCCTATGTTTGCAATTTCTGTTTATCAGAAAGAAAAATGATTTTTTTGTATGAGCATTTAATCTATCACACATCAAAAAAGCAAGATATAGTTATATACACCTCTACTACTCCTATATAAATAGTAAATGTATAATACCAAAAGTTTTTCCTAAAAATATTATGATGACCAAATTCGTACCTTTTTTTGGTTCAAATGCTTGTTATATTTCAAAATAGTATTGTCACTATAAAAATATTGTAGGTGGTGATGAAAAACTCAACAAAATTATGCTCAAGCAAGCAAGTAGTGACCGTTAACGGACGTTTTCCCGGTCCCAACATCTACGCCCGAGAAGGCGACACGATGTTAATCAAAGTCGTCAACCACGTCACTTATAATATGTCTATCCATTGGTGATTTTCTCCTCTACTTGTACTTAAAATTTTTTGTTTTTATATAATTATATTAATTAGTTACAATCTGTGAAATAGTTGTCCAAATTCTTACTCAAAGTATCTTTATTGTTTACTGGTGACAGGCACGGAATAAGGCAACTCCGCACGGGGTGGGCGGATGGACCGGCTTACATAACCCAATGCCCGATCCAGGCGGGGGAGAGCTACGTGTATAATTTCACAATAAGTGAGCAGCGAGGCACGCTTCTTTGGCACGCGCACATACTATGGCTTAGAGCTACCATTCATGGCGCCATTATTATTCTTCCCAAGCATGGCCTGCCTTATCCCTTTCCTAAGCCCCACAAGGAGGAGGTCTTACTACTAGGTGTAGTTACAATTCAAATCTCAAATTTGGGATATTCTGCCTATTAAATCCAATTTTAAAGTAATACAAGTCCCAATTTTCCGATTAACCAAGGTCACATCACATAAGCAGGGGAATGGTGGAAATCAGATGTGGAAGCAGTCATAGATGAAGCAATGGCGTCAGGCAATGCCCCCAACGTTTCCGATGCTCACACTATCAACGGTCATCCTGCTCCCAACTCCAATTGTCTAGGAAAAGGTGAATTTTACTAACTTATTTATTATGTTTTATTTAATTAATATTCACTATTTGTCTAAAAATATGAGACATTAACCAAATTAGTCGCCATATTTATGACAAATTTCTCTCTAATAAAGCACTATTTTTTTATAATTTACTAATTTTGCATTAAAACTTGTGTCTCTTCAATTTAAGACGGTTTTTAGATTTTTTTGTTTGACGAATGTAGTAATACTTTGGCATGTTGTGAAGGAGGATACACGCTAGTGGTTACGCCCGCCAAAACATATCTCCTTCGGATAATCAACGCAGCTTTGAACACGGAGCTCTTCTTCAAAATCGCCGGCCACAATCTCACCGTGGTGGAGGTGGACGCAACCTATGTCAAGCCATTTGCCATCGACACCATATTGCTCGCCCCAGGCCAAACCACCAACGTCCTTCTCACCACCGATCGCCTTCCTGCAAGGTAGTGTATTTTATATACTTCACGATTAAACTAGAAAGAAAGAAAGAAAAAAAAAAACCAACATAGGCGTCAAATATTTCAATTTTCCCGCCAAAAAATGGATTGCAGGTATCAAATCACGGCCTCCCCTTTCAAGTCCTCTCCGGTCACAATCGACAATTCCACCGCAACCGCCACGTTGATCTACGCCGGAGCCCCAGCCTCCGCCGCCACAGTCCTCGCGGACCGGCCAGCGCAGAACGCCACGCTGATCGCCGACACCTTCACGCAGTCCCTCCGCGGCCTCAACTCTGCCGCCTACCCGTCCCTAGTCCCCCTCCAGATCGACCACTCATTACTCTTCACCATCGCCCTCGGCTTCGCCGACTGCCCCACCTGCGACAACAGCCTCCGCCTCCGCGTGGTGGCGGACATCAACAACGTCACATTCGTGATGCCGCGGATCGCGCTCCTCAACGCTCATTTCTTCGGAATCGGCGGGGTATTCACCGACGATTTCCCCGCGAGGCCGGCGGCGGCCGTTCGATTTCACCGGAGCGAAGCAGCCGGAGAATATGCGGACGATGAGCGGGACGAGATTGTACAGGCTGGCGTTCGATTCGACGGTGCAGGTGGTGCTGCAGGGCACCAGCATGATTTTCCCGGAAAATCACCCGATCCATTTGCATGGATCCAATTTCTTCGCTGTGGGTAAGGGTTTGGGCAATTTTGACCCGGATTCGGATCCGAAGAGATTCAACCTTGTTGACCCGGTGGAGAGGAATACTATTGCTGTTCCATCGGGTGGATGGGTTGCCATCAGATTTAGAGCTGATAATCCAGGTACCTTTTAAATTTCGGAATTTGTTGGGAAAAATGCAAAATTGAATTTAATAATTATAAAAATAATAATGTATTCGTTGCTCAACATTTGTGTAATTTTTTAGTAATGTAGTGATGAAATTTGTAGGGGTATGGTTTTTGCATTGCCACCTAGAAGTGCACACATCATGGGGGCTTAAGATGGCATTTGTAGTGGACAATGGGAAAAGGCCCAATGAGTCTCTTCTACCACCTCCAAATGATTTACCCAAATGCTAAAAATGTATGAAGTTTCCTTGTATTTGGTTGGAGAATGTTTGTTATGCTTGTAGTTTGATGGCCATTTGTATACTTGTCCAAAATATACATGTAAATATGTAATATTTCAAAGGTGTCTGTCAAAGAAATTGAAAGTGTGATGTGAGAGTTTTCCGTTTTGATCCATTATTTGTGTGGCAGTTTTTCCTTTATAATTGCTCAGCTCTACCTTTTGTTTTGATTCCATTTTTAACATTTGGGGTTCTGTATTGGGCCTGAAATAATTTAATGGAATTGGGCTAATAATGGTTGATTGGCTAGTGACAGTTGAGTTATCCAATATTCCTATGTAAAAGCGACCTTACTCAAGTCAGCAGTGCTATAAATAGACACGAATGTGATAGTATTTGTTGTTTGAATTCAGTGGTCTGTTGAGATGGTGCCCAATCCAATTAATTCTAATTCTAATTCTACTCATTCCTTATTCTTTGGGGTTGGATTTGTTATCAAATCAGAGCATAAGTCTCCAGCTGCTATCCACCCTTACTCCAGCTCCTTACTTGGTAAATAATTCTAGTAATTTGAAGGCAACACTTTCAGGGGTGGATCTATTCATATGTTAGGAGGGGCATTTGCCCCATCTCATATTTTCTCCTCTATATAAATATTGTCTATCACATAATTTATTTCTTTTAATTTTCAGTAAATGCCCCTCCTTAACGTCCCTACAAATTCCTGGCCCGCCCTTGAAATCTTTAGAAAGTTATATATTTAAACCGCATAGTTTAACTTATTATCCAATTATCAATCATATAATTACACTAATTAGCTAGGTCAATATTGAGCTTAATCAGTAGTTAGCTAGAAGCACAACAAATATGATTGGTTGGGCATTACCGTGTTTGACAAGTGACCATAAATGGACTTGTGTACATTCAAAATCTTGGAGCAGGAGACAAATTACAGTACCTTTCATTCCATTAACTTTTAATTAAGTATTAGTACCTTCGTTTTATAATAGAAGCATTTTGAAATAGAAACATATTTTGAGACAATATTTATCTTCAAAGAATTGCTTATTTTTGGACCGAGAGAGATACGATACTCAAAACATAGATCAATTGCTAAAATTTTGATAAAGAAACTAAGTCTTTTCTTGGTAGGATGGAATAGAATGAGGGTGAAATAGAATAAGAATGAAACAACAATTATTTTATATTTTCAAATCATTCTCTTCTCCACTTTATTACATGAGCATTTCATTTTATTATACCAAGTAAAAGAATAGAATATAACTCATTAGTATTTTATTCACGTCTTCATTCCACACCTAGCTAAGTTGGAGTATAAAAAACATATATCCCTTAAAACATTGACTTTCATAAATATTAACATAGATATACTCATGTAAATAATATCATTTCATAACTTTCAATACAATCAGAATTCAAAAACGTCACATTGAGTAAACATACTTGCACTATTTCTAATACTCCAATAATACTTGATCACAACCAAATACTATAGTGTGTGCATATGCACACACAATGACACAATACACACAATAAACACTATGCATATTGCCATTGTCAATATATACTACAGAATTGGCGTAGGATACGGTGCAATGCCCAAATTAATACTACTAGTACTTATATTAAACATCTGAGTGATTTGCATTATATTTGAACGAGATTTTGACCATTGCCATTGAAATTGAATTTGAGCTTGAAGCCATCAGCCATGGACATAAATGAGCTACCACTGCCAGCCCCATACCTCCTTAATTAATTTATACTGTTTCTTCTGTTTAAAAAATATGCATTCTTTTTATTTTTAGTGTTTTATAAAACTACAAATATCTTGAAAACTCTTTTATCTAATAAAATATGATTAACTTTTTAGTAATAATACTTTAATTACTTTTATTATTTCTTTTTATTTTACTATGCATTAGAATTCTTGTGAACTTAAGTGAGTTTTTCCCTTTGATTATTCTTTCAAATAAATATAGACAGGAGAAGTGTGCGTTATAAGAGCATCCGCAATGGCGGACGTCCACGCGGAATTCCCACCGGTGTGTGGAATTCCGTGGCGGACGTCCGCCATTGCGCGTCCCTTCCACGGATACGGAATTCCGTGAAGGAATTCGTTGTTCCGCGGCCATCGGCGGAATTCCGCGCGGACGTCCGCCATTGCGTTGACGCCCGTGGAATTCTCGTTTAATGCATTAAATATTTTTTTTTCGGTTCCTATATATACATCATGTTGAACTTCATTTCATTCGCACCACTTGTATTAACAAGTTTCTCTCTCTCTAAATTTCTTTTATATATTCGTAATGGCCGGTAGTGGTAGTGGTAGTGGTGGTGGTGGTGGACATTATGAACACATGATGCGGATGATACACGCACGTGTGTGGGAGGCCGCTGAGAGGCAGGAACTAGCGGCCGCGGCTCCGGCGGTGCCTCGACCCATCCATCGTCGCACTATAGTCTCCCGGGATCACCTCGCTGCCCACAGGCAGTTGTACGAGGATTACTTTGCGCCGGGGCCACGGTTTGAGGAGAACCTATTCCGGCAACGGTTTAGGATGCATCGACCGCTCTTTATGCGTATCGTGGGCGCTTTGGAGCGTCGATACAGGTATTTTAGGGTGCGGGAGGATGCGGCTGGTAAACCCGGCCACATGCCAATTCAGAAGTGCACTGCCGCAATTAGGCAGTTGGCATATGGAGGTTCGGCCGACATGTTCGACGAGTACCTCCACATCGGCGAGACGACTGCACGCGACTGCCTGAAGTATTTTTGTCAGGGCGTTAGAGAGATTTTCGGGGATAGGTATCTTCGGAAGCCTACCCCCGAAGATTGTCAGACTCTGCTGGATATGCACGAGAATCAGCACAGGTTTCCGGGGATATTAGGCAGCATAGATTGTATGCACTGGGAATGGAAGAACTGCCCCCGCTGCCTGGAAAGGGATGTACACTACTGGTTTCAAGGCCAAGAATCCCACGATGATCCTTGAAGCGGTAGCTGACTACCGGTTGTGGATTTGACATGCCTATTTTGGAGTAGCCGGGTCGAACAACGACATCAACGTCCTCCAGTCGTTGCCCCTTTCAACGACCAGTGCATGAGCGTTGGTCCGGCCGTCAACTTCGTCGCCAACGGCAACCAGCACAACATGGGCTATTATTTGGCGGATGGGATATACCCGATGTGGCCCGTCTTTGTGAAGACGATCAGGTGCCCAGCAGATGAAAAGAAGATATAATTTGCGCAACGTCAGGAGGGCAGCGCGCAAGGATGTGGAGCGGACATGACAGGGTTTGATGGGCGGCAGTGAAGGGTCCCCGCACGACTGTGGTATGTTGACAGCATCGTCGACATCATGTACGCATGTATTATCATGCACAACATGATTGTCGAAGATAAAGGTCCAGCACTGACTGAGTGGACCAACGAGGACGCTGATGCTGCGGGTCCAAGCCACGGCGTGGCTACTGACAATGTCCGCATGGGGATACCCCACGACGATGTCGATTGAGTCCGTGCATTCGCCGACATGCGCCAAAAACAAGTCAATGTTCGACTCCAGAATGATATTATTGAAGAAGTATGGCAGCGGAGAGGTCGTCGTGATGTGGGAGTGAAGCATTATTGAAATGTATTTTTTTAATTTGGTGAAAGGTACTTTTCTTTTTTTATTAATGGAATATTTTTTCCTATTTGTGTCGACTATTTAATTCCTTAAATTTCTTACTTTCGGAAATTGTTTAATTTGTGAATTTGTGAATTTTTTAATTGTGGGAATTCCTTCGAGAATTCCGCCACTGTGCAGTGGGAATTCCTTATGACGTGACAGGAGGTGTTTTTGAGAATTTCGCTGGAAATTCCGCCGGGAATTCCGCACCACGTGGACGCTCTAATATGATGCCTTTAGAGCATCCACAATGGAGCCTAGCACACCGCCTAGCCGAGCGCCGGCGCTAGGCGGTCGCTAGGCGAACCATTGGAGGAGCCGAAAATCGCCGAGCGGTTTTCCGGAAATCAATTTCGCCTAGCGCTAGGCGGTCAAAATCCGTTGGGCTATGCGCTGGGCGATCCGCTCGGCTCCATTGCAGCGCTCGGATCGCCCAGCGCATAGCCCGGCGGATTTTTTATTTTAATATTAAATTTTGTAAAATATTTTTAACTATAATACATATAATAAAAAATATTAAACTTATATTTATTCTTTTATCTACTATAATAAAAGTTATATTGAAATTAAAATTTATAAAGTATTCACAAATTTAATTTTTATTATAGGTAAATTTTTTTATTAATTTTAATTTTAATTAATTTTTATAAAATATTTTATAAATTTTAATTTAATTAAATTTTATTAAAGGTAAAAAATATCTTATAAATCTTAACATTTAAATAATTACATTAATCTGGTTAATTAGATTCATTATTAAATTATTAATTTGGCCAAAACATATTTGACCGATAAGTTTTACTGAAATATTAATTCTAGATAAAAACATATTGTTTGATACAAAAAATGTAACATACTTTTAATGTGTATAAACAAAAATTCTTTTATAGAAATGTAAATTATCAAATTTAAAGTTGAGTCTAATAAATTATTTAACCGCAGAATTCATTTTAATTCATTATTTTGACATGCATACTTCGGTCAAATATGTTTTGGCCAAATTAATAATTTAATAATGAATCTAATTAACCAGATTAATGTAATTATTTAAATGTTAAGATTTATAAGATATTTTTTTACCTTTAATAAAATTTAATTAAATTAAAATTTATAAAATATTTTATAAAAATTAATTAAAATTAAAATTAATAAAAAATTACCTATAATAAAAATTAAATACTTTATAAATTTTAATTTCAATATAACTTTTATTA
This sequence comes from Salvia splendens, assembly GCF_004379255.2. Taxonomy (NCBI): domain Eukaryota; kingdom Viridiplantae; phylum Streptophyta; class Magnoliopsida; order Lamiales; family Lamiaceae; genus Salvia; species Salvia splendens. Next base: position 8,817 of record NW_024599046.1, on the reverse strand, counting down.
TAGTAGATAAAAGAATAAATATAAGTTTAATATTTTTTATTATATGCATAGCCCAGGAGAAGAGATTTCTCTTCACATTGCTCGAGAGCATGAATGACGGTCTGCGTGGAGGCGGCAGCGGAGGCGGCGGTGACAGTGGCGACGGAGGCGGCGGTGGCAGTGCCGACGGCGACGACGGAGGCGAGGGAGTCGGCGAGTGATTTTTTTTAAGTAATGTACTTTTTGCGATTTTGAATGTCATTTTTTTTATTAATGTACTTTTTTAAAATTTTTGTACTTTTTTTAATTTATTGTACTTTTAAAAAAAATTAAAATAGTATTATTAATGTTTCCCGTATATGTCTCGTAAATTAAATTCTGTATATTGTGTTATTAGTGATATGGCTATTGATGTGGCTGGGCTATTTATGATATGTGTAGGCTATGACTGGGCTATTTCTGATGTGGCAGGAGGATTTTTAGTATTGATAATGTGACCGGAGGAGTTTGTAGTTGGGCTATTGTTGGGCTATTGCTGGGCTATAACCACTATGGATGCTCTTATAACGAGTTGCAGTATCCACAATCACCATTCCATCCAATCAAACTTCACCACCTTCCACTACCCCACCCCCCAACAGTCTACACTCCTTTGCGGATGAGGATCTATCTTTCTTCCCCCCTCATTCTCTAGGCCTGTATGGGGTCAGGCAAGTTGAGATTCATTTCTTGAAACCAGCTAAGTAGATTGCTCTCGTTTCTTCCATGCTCTCACACCAAGCAGGAGGAGAGGAAAAAGCAAGAAAGGAGAAGCCTTTTTCCCACTTTTTTTTTTGGTCACAAAATCCTATAACCCCCCCCTCTCCCTTTCTCTCTCTCATAATTCAAGAGTTACTCTCTCACTCATCAAGGCTTCCATCATCCAGCTTTTGTGACTGTTCCTCTTCAGATTCTTCCTGCCCCTTCCCCTTTTGCAGCCCTCAGGTTTTCTTTGTTGCCAAATCAGTGACTCCCATCACCCTAGAGAAAATCCCTTTTCCTCAGATCAATGAAACTTCCATCCTCCATTTTCCTATACTCCTCTCTTGCTTCCAAGATTTGATTTTTTTCTTCTGGGTATTCTCAGATCTTATTAGTCAATGGTTTTATTCTATGAAATTCAAGAAAAATCCCATCTTGATTTTAATCTTTAGGTTTAGTACCCCAAATTGAGAGGATTTTTCAATTTAAAAAAAGTGGGTTTTTTTTTCTCTTTCTTTTTGAGATTCCTCCAAGTGAGGTGGATGTGGAGGAAAAAGGTATTCTGATTCCTCCCAACACCAAATGCTTCTTCCCTGATTTAACATTGATTTATGCCATTCCCAACCTTCCCACCTCTCCGCACTTGTCTCTTTTTCTCTCTCAAAGGTGGGACATGGAGATCTTATCACCAAGCTCCTATTTTTCGAATTCAAGCTGGCTTCTTGATGACAGCAGGTGGAGCGCCGCCGAGAACAAGCTCTTTGAGAATGCCCTCGCATTGTTCGACGAGAACACGCCTGACAGGTGGCAGAAGGTGGCGGCGATGGTGCCCGGAAAAACCGTCGGCGATGTTATCAGGCAGTATAAAGAATTGGAGGATGATGTCAGCAGTATTGAGGCAGGGCTCATCCCTGTTCCTGGCTACACCACTTCCTCCCCTTTTACCCTTGAATGGGGCCATGGATATGAGAATTCCTTCTCCGGTGGGAGGAAGGCTCCGCCGCCCGGGAGGCCGTCGGAGCACGAGAGGAAGAAGGGGGTGCCTTGGACAGAGGAGGAGCATAAGTGAGTTTTTTTGGTTTGTTATTTAATTGCAAGTTGGTTTTGCATATGAACTTGGCAAGAAATTTCATTTCAAGATTGGATTTTTTTGCAAGATTATGAAACTTTTGGTACTAATGTTTTGTGTGACATAGTTTTTTGAATTGAATGGATATTTGGGTGTGTGTGTTCACTTCATTAATGACCCCATTTCAAGATCAAGATCAAGATCACTTTTTTTCTTCTTGGCAAAGCATTTGACACAATTCTTGAATGATATTATTATACAGATTGTTCTTGATGGGGCTGAAGAAGTATGGAAAAGGAGACTGGAGAAACATATCTAGGAATTTTGTGATCACAAGAACTCCAACACAAGTAGCTAGCCACGCCCAAAAATACTTCATCCGGCAGCTCTCGGGCGGCAAGGACAAACGGCGAGCCAGCATTCACGACATCACGACAATGAACCTCAACGACCACCAGGCGCCTTCCCCGGAGAGGAAGAAGCAGCCTTCACAGGAGCAGCCCTTAATTCTTTCCCCCAAGTCGGAGAAGCTGTCGAGCTACCCATGGACTCAGGCTAGCAATGATGCTGTCATAGGGTTCAGCTCACTATGCCATGGGAATATGTTTGCCTCCTCACCTTACAGCATAGGCTCGTTCGGGCACAAGATGCACGGCCAGCACCTGCAACGGGGCGTGGTGCATGACGCGTTCATGGGATCCCAAAACGCGCTGTTTCAGACGCAGCCCGAGCTGCACTACCCCAATGCATGATGATGGATGCATTTGATCTTGTTGGTTTGAGAAATGCATAGTTAAGAATTTTAGCCTATAAGCTTAGCTTTGTTTGTGATTTTTATTGATTTTCCCTTTTTGTGAATATGGTGAGATTTGGCATTTGAGGTAGAACAGTGTTGGTAGGTATGAAGTAAAAAAAGGATTCATAAATATTAATCTCAAAATGCCAAGGATTGAAAGTAAACAATCTTCATGTCAATACTCTTTGTAATTAAAAAAGATCTAAGATCCATCAATCATTGGTGGAATTATATTAGTCCATTTTGCTATATGGCCTACTCTGTTGAGGTTAGTTTGTTTTCAAAGAACAATAACTTCTCATTCATTTTGTTGGAGAGGTTAGTGGTATATACTTGGAGATCATAAATTTCAAATTTGGGTGACTCAGAAACCATTCTTTAGAAATTTGCATAGTACACACAATATGGCATAAATTAGTGTTGTTGGACATGTTGGATTTGACTTCAATGCAAGCTTTTCAGTAGAAGCTGAGTGTGCATCCCAATATTCCCAAGAATCAATCGAAGCTCATTTTACCAACAACAATAAAGAGGAAAACGAAAACAAAAACTGATTTTCTTAAGAGAATGAGATTACTTAGTGATAAGATTCTAGATAGTGTTGCAATCTAGCCCAGTCAACGCAGTTTGACTGGGTCATACGAATGACAAAGATTTAATTTTATATAATTAAATATTATAGAATCAATCCACGTACGTTGAGAGTAGATGATTGTTTGTGATATAATATGATTCCTAGTGACTGGGAAATAGTAGTGTATAAAAGTATCTCTCGTTCTTCCCTACTCTCCCCTTCCCACCTCCTGAAACACTACCGCCAATGCCTTGAACAAGATCAACATGATTGTCAATCTTAGTGATGTGAATGTGGGCGGTAAACCACTATCATCCTCGTCAACCTCTACGAAAATTAACTTCAACATCAAAGTTCACGACTTTTCCACACACTTTAAAAAACATGGAAGATACCTTAATAATTTAACCAAAGTCCTTTAATCGGTATTTAGATGAATTTTCTTCCAAATTTATTTCTAAAACACCTTTCAAATATCGTACGGGCATGGCCACTGGGTGATTTTTTGTGCCAACCCCACTTTTCAATTTAATTCCAAGATACTGGTCACAAGTTGTGATGGAATATTCAGTACTACTACAAAACCAAATAATTCAATGAAATCTGAAACGAATAAGGCATTTTTACTTTTGCCCTCCAACGAAATGAAAATGGCCAACTTATATTCCTTCTATCCTTGCAATATTAATTATCATTATAAATTAAAAGTCAAATGATCGTGGCTACCACACACGTGGCAAAACCAGAGTAGAGTTACACTTCCATCTCCAAGAAGCTTACATTTAGAAATAAGACTCACCTCTTTTCTCATCTTTAAAACTATCTATATGAGAATACCCAATTATATGTATGAATGAAAAATAAAGAAATTGCACAAGTTGTAGCACAAAGTAATCAACTTTATTCCAATATATTATCTACTTAACCAGTTCCAACCATATAAATAGTCCTAGAACCTTAAACTTTCGGTTACCCAATTGGTATTTATCTCTATTCTTGGCTAATATTCTGATTCTTCTTTGCTATAATGAATCAAAGTAAAGACCAACTTTGCCCTTTGATTTTTGGGTGAGTTTGGGGTAGGGTAGGGTTGGCTAGTGGTTTATTCTTGATGTTAATTGGTAGTATGGTTTTTTTCATACAAATAACAAAAAAATTGCATGATTGACATCTTTTGTCATAAATCAAGGAGACATAAAGAGTAAATAACTTAAATATGAAGGAACGTACGTATGCATTCACACCTCTCCCTTGTGGGTACACTTTTGGTGATTATTACTATCAATATAACAATATTTGAAATTTATAGAAAAAAAAAGTATTATTATTTTAATTAAAAGCTCCTTTAGACTCGATTTGCTCTGCATAGGTAAGTTTTTTGAGGCTCTAGTGCAAATAATTAGATTGCATGAATAAGATAAAGTGAGAGAAGAATGGACTTAGTAATCTAAGCCACTAATATCATGGACGAGTTAGACCTCAAGAGCACCCTCGTTCCTGCTCGCCTCCTTCGCAGCAACGAGGGTGTGTGCTTAATTCAATAGCTGTGGCTCTATAGCCAGAGGCCTACCGGAGATCAAGATCACAAATGTGGGGACTTGATCAGTGACGACACTGGCAAGTTCAGCTCCATTGGAGGGGATCTTGAAGTCTGAAACTGTCGCCACCAGATTCCACATATGGACCCTCGCCCACGGACCACAATGTCAAAGGAACTTCCAGATGGATTTTCTTCATAGTTTTGGCCCCAACAACTTCCCTTATAGCTTCCAAAATCGTAGTGCCTGTCTTATTCGAAATCGTTAGTAAAATTGCTTCCTTACACTCAAAAAACAAAAGCACTGGAAGAATACAAAAAAGAAACAGATCATTAGGCAAAGAATCTTGCTATATTCAAGGTCTTGACATGGTTGCTTACGAGGAAATGACATGACAATTCACCGATATGCAACACATGCACGTGCAGGGGAGAGAGGAGGAGAGAGAGAGAGAGAGAGAGAGAGAGAGAGAGAGAGATGAAAGGAGATGAATGATGGCTTGGTAGGCAAACAAGGTCCCATATTCTGAGAGAAGGAAACGGCTGTATGAAAACGAAATGAACGGCGTCTTTCTAGGAAAAATGAGGTCCCATATTCTGCAATCATAGACATATGTTACAGCTGGAAACTCTAGAAAAAAAAATAAAAAAAAGAGGGTATTAAATAGGAGTCGAGATAGATAATAAGCAATAAGTCAAGAAATCACCATAACCAAAACTAGAAATCAACAAGAATAGAACTTGTATTCTAAAAAACCACCATCTACAACAAAATGCTTTGCACATGCAACAAAATTTTCTCTGCAAGTTAACTATTCTAATCAGTCAAACAATCTAAATAAATGGAATTTTGGACTACACAGATTTTGGAAAAAGCATTCCATAAATCAAGCACATGACCATCGAGGTCATCATCATAAAAATTTAAGTTTTATGAATAATGTGTAAAACCAAGTTAGTGGCTTATGCAAATCGTGTTTAGTGGATAGCAACTAAAGTATCAAAGTCGTGAAGGCGATGAATCTGAAGAGAGAACTTAACTTGAAAGGCTGCAGATGAAGCCATTTCAGAGAAAACTTAAGTTGGGTTATAGTGTCTTTTCATGATTATATTTGTCTTCGTATGTTGCTTGAATGCTTATATATGATAGATTAATATTTATCCAATTAAATAGGTACAAGTCTTTGCAAATTCCTCTCACAACCAGTAGCATTGCATGTAAGGCTCAATATTCGAATTGCAAATCTTTGCAAATTTGGTTTAATAGGTCCAAATGATTTCCATTTCAAATAGCCAAAGGACTTCCGAAAACAGTGATAGCTCCCTATATTTGGCCATTTTATCCCTCATTATCGTGCTTTTAATACTTTGGTTGGTAACAACTTCTCAACACAAGCGTACATGCATTCCATGACCTCTGGACATATAGAAATACCTTGCATATTTGCATACTCCCAGGTTCAAGTAATGAGCTTAAGCATGTAATAGATCGTTCCATCTAGAATCAATTATATCAAATGCTATCTTAAACTTTTTTTTTCCATTGTATGCCTTGGAAATGGCCTCTTTACACCGATCCATAACATTTCGACAAGAGAACAAGCCAACTTGAGCGCATAAACGACATGCCTCCAATAATGTTCATTCAATTGCATTATTGGTAAGTGTTTTTTTACAACTGGTTATTTCTCCATTCATCACTAGTGAACATTTTTTAGATTTTGCTACTGGTTATGGTTATGGATAGACCTCAATAGGATGAAAGAAGTAACAAATTTGGCGATGGTCGGCCCTTTTACTTTTATATTTTCTCATCATAACTAGCACACTACTTTTACTATTAATGAAACTAGTCAAACCTATTTTTTATGGCTTCCCTGACAAGTAGTATTTTACCAATATCCTCAAACATCAAATCGATGCAATGGAGACCAAAATAATATAGGTTACTTCATTTGCAACATCAAACCAGTTTTCTTGTATTGGAAACATTCTCTGTTTGGATCACATTTTTCTCTTGAACATAATCAACTATCACTTCAAACATCGACAACAAAGTATTTGCATCTTTCACAATGTCAGTCACATCAATGGACTTGATGAAAACTGAACTTTAAGAGAACTCACTAAGAAGTTCATAATGGCTCTTTGAGAAACTGAGCCATGCCACCTGTCAGATATTGATCAAAAACCCGTAAAATCTCCACTCACAGATGAGTTTTTAGGATATCGTTCGCAACATTTACCTCTTTATTAAGGAAAAAACGCACTCGACTCATAATAACTTGGTGGCTTCATGACTGGACCAAATTGTCCATAAGATTCGATAACACTCTTGAAGAAACATTTATAGTTTGCAGCTTTAAATGGTATACCAGCGCCATAAAATCATCTAGCATAATTGTTGCAATCCTTATCATGCAATTCTCTTGTGTAGACTTCATTTATTGTATTCTAATTTTTCTTTGCTCAACTTTTGTGCTTGCATTTTTTTTGCTGCATCAGGGTTGAAATACACATCTTTTATGTTGGCATAAAATTCACAAAGTACACTAGATTTTGAAGAGTTAGGCTTTTAGGAAGAAGATGTTACTAGTAGATCAACGTAACTAAAAAAGCATCAAACAAAATGTGCTTTGGATATGTATTTCAACCCTGATCCACCAATGAAGTCTAAACACAAAAGTTGAGCACGAAGAAAACAAAAGACAGAAAAATATTCTGCAAAAAAGAATTGCATGGTAAGTTTGTAGCAATTATGATAGATGGTTTTATGACACTTATTTTATCATTTAATGCTGCAAATTTATGCTGGTTTCAAATTATGATGGTTTCAAGATTATTTTTGAATCTTCTGGATAGTTTGGTCCAGGCATAAGGCCACCGAGTTACCACGCGTTAAGAGTGAATTTGCATAACAAAGAAGTCGATGTTGCGATCTATGGGTGCTCGACTATATCTGACGGTTGGCGTGACTCAGTTTTTCAAAGTGACATTATCAACTTCATGGTGAGCTCCCCTAATGGTTCAGTTTTCATCAGGTCCAATAATGTTTCTGATATTGTGAAAGATGCAAATGCTTTGTTGCCGATGCTTGGAGAGATGGTTGATTATGTCGAAGAGCATACTATGATCCAGATTGTGCAGATAATGCTTCCAATTACAAGAAAGCTGGATTGATGTTGCAAGTGAAGAAGCCCAATTTTTTTGATCTCCACATGCAACACATTGCATTGATTTGATGCTTGAGAATTTTGGTAAAATACCACTTGTCAAGTAAGTCATAAGAAAATTTATAGTTTTGACTTGTTTCATTTACAATAATAGTGGGCTAGATATGATGAGATGATATACAATTTGCCACTTCTTTCATCCCATAGAGGTCCATACATAAAAAAAATGTTCATTAGTAATAAATGGAGAAATAGTGGTGTGTTCAGAAGAGATACCTAGCACAAAGCAACAGCTACTAGCCTACTATGCAATCATATATGAAAATTACTTGAGGCATGTCGTCTACGCACTCAAATTGATTTGTCCTCTTGTCGAAGTGCTGAGAATGGTTGATATTGCGGGTAAGCCCGCTGGGGTACATTTATGAGGCTATAGATCAGTGAGGCCATTTCCAAACATTCAATGGAAAGAAGAGAATTTTAAGAGAACATTTGATATAATGATTCAAACAGAAGGATCAATTACGCAGACCATTATATCTAGTCATTACTAGAACTCAAGAGTCCTTTATTCATATGTGCAAGGTATTTCAACATATCCATTACATCATGGAATGCATGTCTGTCGAGAAGTTAGTTCCCGACCTAAGTATTCAAGGCAAGATAATGAGGAATGAAATGGCCATATATAGGGAGTTGTCCTTGTTTTAGGAAGTCCTTTGGCTACCTGAAACATAAATCAAATGGCATCGGGTGGTAATTATTCATTATTTTCTTATATATATTAATCTAAATGGTAATGATAAATTATATTTTTTGTTTCTTTCAATTGAATGGTGGATCTATTACACCAAATTTGCAAAGATCTGTAATTCGAATATTGAGCTAATATGCAGTGCTACCATTTGTGAGAGGAAATGGAAGTGTTTTTTACACGGTTATCCCCCA
>NW_024599045.1:0-26026 GCF_004379255.2 Salvia splendens | reverse complement strand
GCGCAAGCTATTCTATCATTATTGAATGAGACTTAAGTAGCTCAAAACAGGATAGAGTTGACGAGAGAAAGAAGGGATGATAGAGAAAGAACGAGTAATGTGAAGTCATGTTGACTCATCTAATCTAAATTAAATTTCATAGTGAAAGAACGAGTAATGTGAAGTCATGTTGATCATTTAATCTAAATTCAATACTAGAGAAAAAAAATACAAAAAGGATAAAGAAATAAGTATAAAAGTCTTTTGATCGATATTATGTCAAAAAATGAGTGACATGCAATATTTTTAAAGTCTAAGGACTATAATATTAGTAAATGGAGTATATAAGCTGCAAAATACTAAAACTAACTTTGCAATTCTCTGGTATTTGTAAATTTGGATTAAAAAAACATAAAGTCAATGCTTGCACTAGTTTTCGATAAAGTTTGTTACATACTGAAATTTCAAAAATATTATTATAAACCTCAATTTTTATTTTATTTTAAAGCCTACATTAAAGTAATAATTTAAATGTACTACCTTACATTTCTTATTTACTATTAAAAAAATAGATATTTAATAGAATATATAAAATGTAGAAAATAAAATAAGAGAGAGAAGAGTGAATATAATAACAGATGATAAAGTATGAGAGAAAAAAATTGTATTGCTTTTTACCAAATATAAAAATGAGTCTATTAAGTTGGAACGTCTAAAAAAGGAATACGACTCTATAGCATGGAACGATTGGAGTAATTTGAAAGTTGAATTAGGCGTTTTCAATTATGGCGCAGACTTAAAAAAAAATTACTATTACTACTATTTTAATTTTACAACCTCCGTCTATAATAGTTTGATATGCTTAGCTTATTCTCTACTTTTCCTGGATAGAATGCGTATCATTTTTTTGGATTGATTGCAACTCTGTTTTGCCATTTATTTGTGACTGCAATATTAAATTTGAAAATCGCACCGATATTGGACTCTGATCTGAGATCTTTAGTGTCGGACATAAACCACTAGACCAACACACAGCACAGATTTCTGGCCGTTGCTTATGCATCTTGTATTGAGTGTTATTTATGCGACTTCACACATTTTATACTATCAATAGTTGTAATTATACAACGCACGCAACTCTAAAGTTGGATTTCCTCGGAACACTACAATTTAGAAAAACAGAATTTCAAAAACATATTCAGGTTAACGATTAGCCGTGGATATAAAATTGAAAGAAATTTAAGGAATATGAAGATAAGTTAATTCACATACTTAGTTAAGTTGAAGAAGTGTAGCTGCTAAAGTGGTTATTTTTTGGTACATATATAATAGATATGTAATTGTTTACCAAATTAGCTTGTTGTAGAAAGACTAAAAGCGACTTAGTAATCAAACACAAGTTTTGGAAATCACTTCTTAGAAATATCAAGTCTAGGTCTAGGCAATAAAATTGATCGTCTTTAATGATAAACATTGCACATATTATGTTACACACATAAGTTAAATTGTATTGAACATACACTACACATACTCACAGAATCCGAATAGCTGAAGATAAAGAAAATTATAGATTGCTTACTGATCAGGATGGAGTTGCTACTTCAACATTCCATTGTAGTATTCTTCATGACTCATCAGACGACGGACATTCAATGATTTCTGAGATGGAAGAGAAGCCTTCAGAATCAACATCTTCAATAGGATCACAGCCACACTCTGTATCTGGTTTTCAGGAATCTCTACTTTGATTCCTTCCAAGTGGTGTGCAACTTCCTTCATCGTTGGCCTGCCCTTCCCATTCAAATGTAGACATCTTTTAGCGATTTCGGCCATCGCCTCAATTTCCTCCTTTTTGCCTTCATTTAGAACTCTTGCATCAACAATGTCGAATAACTGATCTTGCTCCATGGAAAGCAGGAAATGCATGGCCAGACCCTTCCTTCTTCAACTCTAACAGCCGATACAGCTTTCTCCCCGTCAGAAGCTCAACCAGCACCACTCAAAGCTGTAAACATCGCTCTTTTCTGTGAACTGGCTCGATTGGAAGTACTCCGGATCCAAGTACCCAAACGTTCCTACCACTCGGGTAGTCACGTGAGTTTGATCAAGAGAAATAGATCTTGACGTCCCAAAATCTGATATTTTGGCACGATACTTCTCATCCAAGAGTATGTTGGTTGACTTGATGTCACGGTGATAGATAGGAACAGATGCAGCAGAGTGCAAGTAGGCGAGTGCTCCAGCCACTTGCTTGGCAATTCCACCCGCATTTTCCAGAATAAGGGGAAATCCTCGTGCGGATGATGGATGTGAGAGAATAGAGTGCCATTGGGGATGAACTCGTAGACAAGACGAGGAACTTCACTTTCCAGACAACATCCCAACAGCTTGACCACATTCCTATGGTTTATCTGTGATACAATAACTACCTCATTAATGAAGTCTACTACATCACCTTGGTTCACCCTATCTGACTTCTTCACTGCTACGATTCTTCCATCCTCCAACATCCCTTTATACACAACACCTTCACCACCACGGCCAAGTACTCGATTCTCGTTGTAGTCATCAGTAGCCTTTGCCAACTCAACGGAAGTAAACAATCTGGTTTTCTCAATGTCATTCTCAACAGCAGCCAACTGTTGCTCCAGCAAAATGCCTCCATTTCTCTTAAAAAACATGTGGTTTCGGCTAGCCTCATTAGCCTTAACAGTCTCAGTAATAGCTTTGCCATATTTCCAAGTTGCAGTGACCAAAATCAGCACACCAACCATGCTGCCGATAACAATGGAGGCTATTTTAATGATGAGTTGAGAGTGGTTAGAGATTTTATTTGGGGAGGATGGATTTCCTTCATGTCTTCCATCATCAATATATGGATTTCGGCATCCATCAACAATATATGGATTTCCTCCTTGTCCTCCACATGTGCAGTATTTTATTGAAGATGCGTACTCTAATTCCTGATAATATAAGAAAGATCTGATCTCATTCTTATATCGATCGATCACTAATTTGAAATTAGGACTGTAATATGGAATCCGCTGTGAACAGTAGTATGGATTCGAACTTGTATACATAAAATCAAAAGGAGATGAGCATAAATCAGAAGGAGATGAGCATAAATCAGAAGGAGATGAGCAAACACCATTCTGATTACCAAATTCCCACTCAAGTACCAACGGCACAAATCCAAACTCATGATCAAATGGATTCGACAGATCATCCACAAGCCCTTTATACCTTTTGTAATCCTCATTTTGCAACCATTTCTTGTCAACAGGAAAAACATACCCACAGAAACTGCTATTGCTGGCTTGAATACTTTGGTAAGTAAACTCAAACTCTTGGACTCGTCTTGGAATTGATGTTTGGCAGCAATTTATGCCGTTGCACCTGGCCACGTCTGTAGCATTAGCATCATCACACATAGCCAAGCATCCTCCAACTCGTGTTCCATTACTGTGAAACCACACTGCAGTCTTGCAGCCTAGTACGACAAATGTGTTGTAGTAAGCTGAGAGTGTGAACGGACTTCCCGTGAGTGATATTGGTAGAGATTCTCTTGTTTGCCTTCCTTCAGAGCAGTTTATAGGCGACACGGGCAGATTCACTATAACCACACCGTAGATAGAAACATTCACTACTTCCAAGTTTATGCTGCTCAAGTATGGCACCGTTCTTGAGGAGTTCCGTGTCGAATTTTTGCAAATGACTGTGAATGAGGAGTTTGCACTGCACTTGGAACCAATTCCAAAAGGATATGGAATGGTGACATTTCCACACATTTCTGGACAACCGGGCTTCGACATGGAACTTGCAAGAGTTGGGGTTATGGCAAAGCATAGGGTGTAGAAGACCAGAATAACCAATGCTAGCTCCATTGCTTGCTGGAAAAAGAGGTGAATGTTCAATCATAATGTTAACTGTCATTTATATATAATCATGTGACCAAAAACAGAATTTCAAGAGAAAGAAAAGTATTAACCCAATCCCAAACAGAAATCTCCTTCTAACACAAGCAAAGGAAAGGAAACAATTAGAACAAGGAAAGGAAACAACACAAATAAGAGTATACAATTGCAATTAGTAATGAAAATAATTGTTTGCATACCTTCTTCTACCAAGGCACCGAGTTGGGCTTAAGAACGTTGCACCTCTGCTTGATAACTTGTACAAGCTTCAATTTTTAGAAGTCGATGTGGGATAAGAAATTAGCGTTTTTAAGCATCATGCATGTTTAGCTGGGCTGGAATTTAAATTGGATTTCCATACATGAAACGAAGAGATAAAGAAAGAAATTCAACTTAGGTATACTCTAGAGCTATGTCCCATTGGAATGGGATATAATTTATGATCGAGGCGAATATATTTATCCAGAATTCCAGAGGAGTAATGTTTCTAACTTTCTGTATTATCTCTTTTAATTTATATGTTCCATTTTAGTTTATTTACTTAATATCTTATTCCATAAATTATCTATCACTAAATATTAGTTTAAATAAAGTTTGCTCTAAACTTCAAGAGTTCATAAACACAAATATTTAACATGCTACTTTATAGAATTGGGCATGAAAATCAGTAAGAAATAATATGAAGCTAAATATTACTATATTCAAGAATCTAGCTTAAACTAAAATCCATGCATGAACCTCATATTCTCAAGAAGGAAGCATATAAATTTAGTTCCCATCAATAATATGCGACGTACCTTTACTGAATAGCGTTGCGTATATGATTTGATAAGCTTAGTTTTCTAAATGATGAATGAAGTTGTGTTCTTTAACTGGCTTATCTTTAAAAGTCTTCCAACACTAATTTTTCACCACACAAAATAAGAAAGAAAAGTATCTATAAATCCAGTAAGGACAAACACTAGAAGAAAAATATCCATACATCCTAGGAAGTAAGATGTCAGTTTGCACAAAATGTCAGTTTCAGTTGCTATAAACAGTGGATATTGATCTAAAGTAAAATTATAAGAATTATGAAGTTAAGCAGTTCACATACCTTGGAGTTAGGAGTGACTAGTCAGTGAGCATATCTTACCAAAAACAGGTTTGATTAACTCTGCTATTATTTTGGATTGAAAATCTGGGTTTAAAATGAAATTCCAACAGCATAATGAGCTTCAGATGTAGTAAGGCTTAAATAACTCTTGATCAATTTAACATTTAATCATGAGTGACAAGTGGATACATAGAAACCTTCAAATGACATTGGCAAAATAAAGAGTGACTCAATAATTTAAATCGGAAAATTGGTTTGAATACAAGATAACATCAGTAACACTATTTTTATTCTGACATGTTACAGAAATGGTAGTAATGCAGTAGTCATGTATATAGTTATATTCATACAGATGAGTTTTCTTCAGCGCCGGCTCTGTGTTTTGAAGGGCCCTTGGCCAAGCTGGATGTCAAGGCCCCATACTGGCCCAGCACGTACCACAGCGAGCTGCTCGACGTGTTCCCGAACCTATACAACGTCATTCTAGAAGGCTCCATGTCCCACTTGCTTAAATTCAGATTCTTCTCGAGCTCATCAAGCACGCCCCGCCTGCCCGTGTGGATGCAAAAGTGCTCGAACGCGAGCTTGAAGTCGGGCACGTAGGGCTTGACCTTCATCTTTAGGAGCTTTTTCGCGATGAGTGTTGCCAGGAAGAGGAGCTGCTCGGACATGGGGAGGACGAGAGGCCCGAGGGTGGTGATGTTGGTCTGGAGGGCCTCTCCCGCGACGGTCATGAGGTCCAGAGTGATTGTGTGTGTTATATAGCGCAAAAAAATTTTGGGCCCCTGTCCATCCTGGGCCCCTGGCCGTGGCCTGGGTTGCCTGCCCCCAGAGCCGGCCCTGGTTTTCTTCATCTGCTTATAACTACGGAGTGATTGTATCACCACCTCTGCTTCATGAGGTGAAGGATAATTCATCAGACTCGTCAACTTCAACAATATTGCGTTCTTCGCCTTTGTCTGGTTGAAAGTTTCCTTCTTCGAGCAAATGTATGCCTTCCATCAATCTCTCTGATCGAATCATCAATCTCAATAGAGTTTGTTTTCTTTTCTTGCTTACATTCTATTGTCTTGTTTTTCTAATTCGAGTTTCGATTGCCAACAGGAAGCATACAAATTTAGTGCATCAAAAAGGAATATTGATGTATTATGATGAATTAACCGAACGGAATAAGAGAAAAAGAGCTACAAATTATCCTGTACAGACATGCACCAGAAGAAAGAATATATTCACTAAGATTGATATATAGCTAGAGAAATACACTAATAATTGCAAATGAAGCATATGTCCATGTTTCATTAACTGTAAATGAGCAAAACTCGTGTTTCTAAAAACATCATGTGCATTTTCTTTAACATACCTGGCTTATTCAATCTGGATAGCTACATCCATCAACTAAGTGGAAAATAATTTTGTTTAGTAGCTAAGATTGCATTGTCCAGAACAACAAAGTAAAAAATTGTTTAGTGATTGAAAATTAGTGAGTGTGGTGGTATGTTGAGATGGAGGAGAAGTCATCAACCTCAACAACTTGGTGCTCTGTCTTCATCTTCACAGTGTCATTCTTCGTTAATTGTTGGCCTTTGCGTTCATCTTCTAGCGATAGATGCTTGCATTGATAATATCAAACACATGTTTTTTTCTCCATGTAATGCAACAGCATACTCTCTCTAGTTAAGATCTCAACCATAACCGCGCAAAAGCTATAGACGATGAGACTCGCTCTTTTCTGTGAACTAACTTGACTGGAAATACTCGGGATCCAAACTGTCACACGTGCGAAAATCTTGTATGGAAATAGCACACTATTGCTTACTTCATAACATGTACAGATTTTATCATATGAATCCCAAAATTTGTCATAATTAATTTTCACTTAATTGAATATTTTGTGGAATTTGAAGCAATGTATTTCTGTATACTATCAGGCCACCCTAGAAATGCACTTGTGGGATAAACTTACCAAACACTTATTATCTACACATGTCATCAACAAACAATCAAAGCATTGTAGCACACATACTGAATACATAACATAATGTTTAGCAACAATCTAAGATCAATACAAACTCTTGAATGACAACAGAAAATGATGTTATAAGAAACTTATTGCAAGCAAAGCAAATAAAGAAAGTAGACCATCTATTTACTCACCAAGCAATGGATACTCAGCTTCTGGCGGAAACGGGGGGATGGAAGTGAAGCTGATAGAATCAGCAACCTCTATAGAAAGAGAATGAAACCCTGTGCTGCCACCATCTCTATCTTCGACATACGAGCATTCTTCGACCTTTTTGATAGCTTCCAACTCCACTGAAACTTCCTTCATTGTTGGCCTTCTCTTCCCATTCAAATGCAGACATCTTCTAGCAAGCTGAGCTACAGCCATGACTTCATCCCTCTTGCCTTCTCTGAGGACCCTTGCATCAAGTATTTCAAATAATACGTTTTCCTCCATCGAGTGCAAGAAATGTGTGGCTAAACTCCTCCCTGCTTCAGCTCTGATGGATGATATTGCTTTCTCACCGGTCAGAAGCTCAACCATAACCACACCAAAGCTGTAGACGTCGCTCTTCTCTGTGAATTGGTTTGACTGGAAGTACTCTGGATCCAAGTAGCCGAAGGTTCCTAGAACTCGGGTGGTGCAGTGAGTCTGGTCAAGAGCTACTGACCTTGATGTCCCAAAATCTGAGATCTTGGCGCGGTATTTGTCATCCAAGAGTATGTTTGTTGACTTGATATCGCGGTGATAGATAGGCGCAGATGCTGAAGAGTGCAAGTAAGCAAGTGAACCTGCCACTTCTCTTGCAATTCTCATTCTCATTTCCCATGTCAACGGGAATTCTTCACTTGGCTCATGAATTTGTTGGAAAAGGGTTCCATTTGGGATGAACTCGTAGACGAGAAGAGGAACTTCAGTCTCGAGACAACATCCTAGTAGCTTAACCACATTCCTGTGGTTGACTTGTGACAGTATAACCACTTCATTTATGAAGACTTCAAGGTCACCTTCCTCTAACTTCTGCGATTTCTTGACTGCCACAATCTTACCATCCTTCAACATGCCTTTGTAGACAGTGCCTTGCCCACCACGACCGAGTATGCGGTTCTCATTGTAGTGGTCAGTTGCCAATGTCAACTCTTTAGAACTATACAACCTGGTCTTGTCAAGGCCATTATCAGTTGCTGAGAGCTGTTGTTCCAGCAACAGCCCACCGTTTCGCTTGAAAAACTTGTGTCTCCGGTTCGCCTTGATTCTTTTTCTGATGAATTTGGTCGACCTCCACGCTACAAGGAGTAGTATCAGAGCGCCGAGACTACTGCCAACGCTGATAAACGCTGTTCTCAAATGAGCTTTATATTTGGCAGTGTGATCAATACATGTATAATCCCCAATTACATTGGTACAAGACCATGGTTTACAGGGATTATGCGTTGCATTCCCGCATTCATTTACATCAATGCATTTCTCTGGTAGATATGGGTTACCTTCATACCCATCAGGGCAATGGCAGTATTTGGTTGAAGATGCATAATCAGCTCCATCATAATAAAATGACGATGATCCCTCATAATATGAATCGAATCTATATGAAGAACGATCAGAGTATGATTGGCAGTTATAACGAGAAGGATATATGCTACAAAGATCGTTATAATGTTTGTTCCTACAATAGGAAGATTCATTTTTTGAATATCTGCGTCCAAAATCATTAGGATATGAGAGACAATAATCATCTGAATATGTGCAAATTCGGTTAGTATAACCTTTCAGTTCACCAAATTCCCACTCAAGTACCAGAGGAGCGAATACCAATCCTCGGTTTAATGCTTTGAAACTTTTGTAATGATTTGTTAACCATATCTTCTCAACAGGAAGAACAAATCCACAAGAGCTATTATCACTGATAGCTTCAGTTGTTCTGTACTTGTACTCGAGCTCCTTGAGTCGTGGTGGAAGTGTTGTTTGGCAGCAGTTAACGCCGTTGCAGCTAGTTTCTTTGGAGTTAGCAGCACACATGGATGTACATCCTCCTATAGTAGTCGTTTCATTAGCCTGCAACCAGACCGAATTCTTGCAGCCTAACACAGCTAACGTGTTGTAGCGTGCTGAGATTGTAAACGGACTTCTGTTGAGGGATGTCAAGAGATGGCCTGTACTCAGATTCGCAGAGCAAGTCATAGGTGACAACACCGGCTTTACTATGACTGTACCTCTGATGGAAATCTTAACTACTTCCATGCTGATGCTGCTCAAGAATGGTGTTGTGGAATTTTGGCAGATAACAACGAATGAGGAATTTGCACTACACTTGGAACCAATCCCAAATGGAAAGGGAATGGTGACATTTCCACACTTTTCTTGACAATTAGGCATCGACAGAGATATCGCCAGACTCAAAGTTATGCTATAGCTCAGCAGGATTAACAGATGGACTAATATGAAGGAGTTCATTCTTCCTTCAACAACAGAATGTCAGTCTAAACATATGCTATAAAATTTAATAGTTCATAGAGTGAAAATATTTAACATCAAGATAACAGTCAAAACATGTGCTATAAAGTTCAAGAGTTCATATAATACAAATATTTTACATGCTACTTCATATAATTGGGCATGCAAAGTCAATAAGGTAAAAACATGAAGCAGAATATAACTATAATAAGAATCTTCAATTTATATTGAATCTAGCTATATCTAATTAAAATTCATGCATCAGCCTCATATTCTGAAAAGGAAGCACATAAATTTAGTTCCCATTTACAACGTACCTTTACTGAATCAGAAAGTTTCTAGAGCTAAGTAATCGAATAGTGTTGTGTATATTATTTGATCAGCTTAGTTTTCTAAGTGGATGATGGAGAGACAAAGGAAGTTTTCCAAGTCAACTGTCAACTCTTTCAATGACTTTGAATGTCTAATTTTTCACCACGGAAAAAAGGAAAGAAAAATATCAGTAAATAGAGTCATTTCATTTTCTGCATTCGTTTTGAAAAAATTATAATAAATAGTTAAAGTGGAGAGGGAGTAAGTAAGAGAGAGAATAATGTAGATAATAGTCTTATCTACAGTATTCTCTCTCTTACTTTACTTTTTCTCCATTTTAACTATTTATAGTTATTTTTTCAAAACGAGTGCGCAAAATGAAATGACTTCATTGCTATGGAACGGAGGGAGTAAAACAGTTGGAATGTTGAGTTTCTATAGGCTGTGACAACAATGGTGCTATTAGCCTGGCAAAGCACCAAGCCTTTCACGAAAGGAGCAAGCACATAGATGTGAGGTTGCACTTTGTGTGGGAAGAAATAGAAAAAGGGAATGTGAGAATTTTCAAGGTTGATACATCTGAAAATCGGACTGACATGCTCACAAAGGCATTGCTGAGGGAGAAGTTTGAATTGTGCCTAAAACTAGTAGGTCTGTGCGTGCAGAGAGAAGGGTGCTACCAATTAGTATTCAAGGTGGAGATTTGTTGGTTGTGAATAGCTAATTTGGTTCATCAATCCATGAATCGATTAGAGAAAGAAGGAAGAAGATGAGAAGTCAGTAAAATTCTACTTTATATAATTGGGCATGAAAAGTCAGTAACAAAAAAACCATGAAGCAGAATATAACTATATTCAAGAATCTTCAATTTATATAAAATCTAGCAATATCTAAATAAATTCATGCATCAACCTCATAGTCTGAAAAGGAGGCATATAAATTTAATTCCCACCAATAATATGCAACGTACCTTTACATATTAACATGTTTCAAGAGCTAAGTAATCGAATAGAACGGTGTATATGATTTGATCAGTTTAGTTTTCTAAACAGGATGATGGAGTGATGAAGGAAGTTGTGTTGTTTCCTAGTAAATAACATGCTGCCTATCTTCCAAAGTCTAAGTCAACTGCCAAGTGTTTCAAGTCTTCAATAATTTGGCTGTCTAATTTTCCACGACAGAAAAAAAGGGGTAGTAAATGAGCTTTAGATGCAGTAAGGCTTAAATGACTCTTGATCAATTTAACATTCAGGGGAGGGAACATCTTTTTATGTCCACGAACTTTGGCAAAGTACCATTTTAGGTCCGTCAACTACAAGTTATATCATTTGAGGTATTTTGAACTTTTTCCTGATGAAAATCCCCTTATGGCCTTCAAAGGGCACTTTGGACGATTCTTTCGTCACTCATCTTGCGTCAAAGACCTAGAGTCTAACAAATTTTTTTACTACTATTTAATTCAATTACCATCCAAATTGAGTTTATATATAATTAAAAATTGCCGTAAAAAATACTCCCTCCGTCCAGCAATAGCAGTCCCATTTCTAAAGGGCACGGGTTTTAAGAAAGTATTGGAATCTGTAATAAATGGTGTATAATAGTGGAATTTTGGGTCCACTTAAAATGTTTAATTTATAATTTTCTGATTTTAGTTTTTTTTGTATCACTGTTTTTTATTCCAAATTATATATCCAACAATCAAACCACCCTAATTGCAGTCACTGTTTCGGTGCTAGATTTGATTTATTAATCTTGTTTTTTTTTGTATCACTGTTTTAAATCTGAACCCCGTGTCATATGGATTCAACGGATCTTGATTTAGGCCACTATGCAATGTATAAGCACTCTGTATCCATTTCTTATCAGCAGGAAAAGCATAGCCACAAAATCTACTCTTATTACTCCCTTCAATGCTTCGATATGTATACTCCCAACTCTTGTGGTCGTTCTGGTATATTCGTTTGGCAGCAGTTAACGCCACTGCAGCTCGTGTCCGTGGAATTCCCATCACAGATAGCCGTGCATCCTCCAACCGTCTGCATCGTCTCAGAATGCAGCCAGACTGAACTTTTGCAGCCTAGCACGAATAATGAATTGTAGTGTGCTGAGATCGTAAAAGGGCTGCCACGTAGTGAAATAGGCACAGGGACAGTTGTCTGCGTATCTGAGCAATTCATAGGCGACACGGGCAGCTTTACAATCAACGTTCCGTGCAGCGAAATCTTCACCACTTCCATATTGATGATGCTCAAGAATGGAGTGGACGAATTTTGGCAGATAATTGTGTAGAATGCTTCTTTGCATTCAGTGGAATCAATAACGCATTTTGCACTACATTTGGAACCAACCCCAAAAGGGTATGGAATGGTCACATTCCCACACTTTTCAGGGCAACCAGGCTTCGACAGAGATATGGCAGTCACGGTTAGGCATAGCCAGGAAAAGACAGAGAGTGTAATAAAGGGAAACCT
This sequence comes from Salvia splendens, assembly GCF_004379255.2. Lineage (NCBI taxonomy): Eukaryota > Viridiplantae > Streptophyta > Magnoliopsida > Lamiales > Lamiaceae > Salvia > Salvia splendens. Next base: position 13,798 of record NW_024599045.1, on the reverse strand, counting down.
CATTCTTCACCTTTAGCCTGCAGAGTTTCAATCAAAATCCAGTTTCAACTACATTTATTCTTGGGAAACAACGCACATCACAGAAACAATACAGAACACGAGTTCGTCTCTACAAAACCAAGTCCTAATCCTATGCCCATTCAAGCTCCCCAATTCAACGGTCATTGCAATAATTAGAGATTTTGCATAAAACAAATATCAAGAACATACCTTTTACTTGCTTTTTGGTAGATTTTGTGTGGATGTTGATATTCAAAATCAATCCATCAACCTAATGCTCTGAAAATGAAGCATATTCGGATGTTTCAAGAGCAAAGTAATCGAATCGTGTTGCATATGTGGATGAAGGCAAAAGTGTTATTATGCAAGGCTCATAATGCAGATGTATTCTTTCCCAGCAGATAACAATAACATTGGCTGGCCATCTTTAAAAGTGTTCCAAGTCAACTGTCAACTTTTTCAAGTCTCCTTTGGCTGTCTAAATTTTCACCACTATATATGAATCCAATAGGGACAGACACTAAATTAATGGAGTTTGGTTTCAGTCGCCATCTCTCCACTTACGGAGGCAATGCCAGGCCAGAGATTTTCACTATATGATTATTGAATAAAATATACTAAAAGGAGAAACAACTAGTTTTTAAACACTTCAACACTTCAACAATAATTGCAGTAATTAGATGATTCTGTGGAAAACAAATATGAAGATCATACCTTTTGCTTGCAGCTTTGGTGACAAGTGGACTCATTTCTGATAGGATGAATGATGATTGAGCTCAGAGATGTGATGTGAATGTAGATATTCAAAGCAGATGGTTTACTTCAATTAATAAGAGAATGATTGACTAGTTAGTTTAGTTTCAAGTATGACAGCTATAATGGAGCTCCAGCTAATACGGCAGAATAGCTGATTTCATATGATTGTTTGGATTGGACTAACAAATAATTGGTGAGAAACAAGTCGAACTAATGCTTTGAATTGGAAAAAGAGAGAGAAACACGACTTTGAAGTCTATTGAAAATAATTCTGCAAAAATAACCTATGTTTCTGCACGCCACATGCTCGATAAAAGACTTGAACGGCCATTCTGTCCATCGTTTCTGGTGCCCACTTCATATAGAGCCCCAAAAACTGCAAAAATCAACTTTTAAGCTTACACATGTTCTTCTGCAGGTGTACGGAAGAAGGTACGCAGGGAGAACACTTGAGTCTTAGTTGGATGTGATTACCATCTGATTTCGGTAGAGATGATATAGATATCAACAGTCACTAGAAGAGAAGCAATGCTGCCGCACGCCACCTGCTCGATGAAAGACTTGAACGACCATTCTGTTCATCGTTCAGGTTGGAACATCAATTAGTGCCACAAAAACTACAAAAAGTCTGCATTTTACCTTACAGGAGAAGGTGCGCTGCGAGAACAATGGATCCTTGAATAGTTTGACGTGCTTACTAACTGCAAAAATTAAGGTGCTTATTCTATACTTTTCCTTAATAGAATGTGTGATCACTTCACACATTTTATACTATCAATTACTATACTTTTCCTCGAAACACTACGCATTTTAAAAAAACATATTGAAGTTCACACTCTCCACCTTTTATATTTCTTATTTTTCATTGAATGGAGGGAGTAGTATACTTTATCTTACTCTATTCCTAGAGATTCAATATGCTTAATGACTTATCAAGCAATGAGTTTTCTTCATCTTCTTCTAAATATTGAGTGATGGTATCAAAACCACTGCTTCCTCTTCCTGAGATGGAGGAGAATATATCATGCTCATCAACTTCAACAACATTGCCTTGTTCGCCTTCGTCTTCTTGAAAGTTTCCTTCTTCGAGCATAAGAAGGCTTTCCAACTCGGCTGCAACTTCCTTCATTGTTGGCCTTCTCTTACCATTCGGATGCAGACATCTTCGAGAAAGTTCGGCTATAGCCAAAATCTCTTCCCTTTTGCCCTCTTTGATCACCCTTGCATCGAGAATATCGAACAACTGATTTTCCTCCATAGAATGCAAGAAGTGTGCAGCCAAACCCCGCACCTCCTCAGCTCTGATTGTTGACACTACTTTCTCTCCGGTTAAAAGCTCAACCACAACCACGCCAAAGCTATAGACATCGCTCTTTTCTGTGAACTGGCTCGACTGGAAATACTCGGGATCCAAATAGCCAACGGTTCCATGCACACGCGTGGTCAGGTGAGTTTGATCAACAGCTACTGATCTTGATATCCCAAAATCTGAGACTTTGGCGCGGTATTTGTCATCCAAAAGTATGTTCGATGACTTGATATCGCGGTGATAGATAGGTGCGGACGAAGAAGAATGCAAGTAAGCAAGTGCTCCAGCTATATCTCTTGCAATCCTCACTCTCAACTCCCATGATAATGGGAATTCCTCATTAGGATCATGGATGTGTTGGTGGAGAGTGCCGTTTTGGATGAACTCGTAGACGAGGAGAGGAACTTTAGTCTCAATACAACATCCCAACAATTTAACCACATTCCTATGATTGATTTGTGAGAGAATGACAACCTCGTTGATGAAGGCTTCAAGCTCGCCTTCTTCCACCTTCTTCGACTTCTTGACTGCTACAATCCTTCCGTCAGTCAGCATTCCTTTGTAGACAGTGCCTTGCCCTCCACGACCAAGTATCCGATTCTCGTTATAAAAATCAGTAGCTCTTGATAGCTCTTTCGAACTGAACAACCTAGTTTTCTCAAGGCCGTTATCAATGGAAGACAGCTGTTGTTCCAACAATAAGGCTAAACACTTGAGTTTGTGTTTATCCTTTATTCTTTTTCTAATAGTTCTGGTGGCAAAAAAACGACCCGAGTAACAAAACCAGCCCTCCAGCGGCACTGCCAACACAGATAATCACTATTTTGACAGCAGATCTTTTTCGACAAATGTACCCTCCATTAGTATTGATGCAAGTCCCATCACTACCGCATATGTTAAATGTTGAGTTGCTACACTCATTAACATCAACACATCCTTCACGGCCTAGATATGGATTCCCTTCAAAACCATCACGACAAGAGCAGTACCTAGTCGATGATACATAGTTGTTTCCAGTAGGATCATAGCGCGGCATATAGTAATCATCATAATATTCATCACTACGATAGCTAGGAAGCACTTTGCAAATAGTATTATCATGGAAGTCTTCAGAGCCAATGTGCTCCCAATCAATCACCAGTTGTGCAAATCCGAACCCCACATCATATGGATTCAACGGATCTTGGTTTAGGCCACTATGCATTGTGTAAGCACTCTGTATCCATTTCTTGTCAGCAGGAAAAGCGTAGCCACAAAACCCGCTCTTATTACTTGCTTCAATGCTTCGATATGTATACTGCAGCTCTTGTGGTCGTTCTGGTATTGTCGTTTGGCAACAGTTAACACCACTGCAGCTCGTGTCAGTGGAATTCCCATCACAGATAGCCGTGCATCCTCCAACTGTCTCCATCATCTCAGAACGCAGCCAGACTGAACTTTTGCAGCCCAACACAATAAATGAATTGTAGTGTGTTGAGATTGTAAAAGGGCTGCCATCAAGTGAAATTGGCACAGGGACCGTTGTCTGCGTACCTGAGCAATTCATAGGAGACACGGGCAGCTTTACAATCAACGTTCCGTACAGCGAAATCTTCACCACTTCCATTTTGATGATGCTCAAGAATGGAGTGGATGAATTTTGGCAGATAATTGTGTAGGCGGATTCTTTGCATTCGGAAGAATCAATCACACATTTTGCACTGCATTTGGAGCCAACCCCAAATGGATATGGAATGGTTACATTCCCACACTTTTCCGGGCAACCAGGCTTCGACAAAGATCCACCAGCTACGGTGAGGCATAGCCAGGAAAAAACAGAGAGAGTAATAAAGGGAAACCTCATTCTTTGTTTTTAACCTGCAGAGTTCCAATGAAAATCATTCGTGTTCAACCAAAACTCGAGTTTCTAGCATAGTTCATATCTCAACTAGAATCTGCAACAAGTTTCAACTGCAGTTATTGTTGGGAAATAACACACATCATGAAAACAATAAAGAACACGAGTTCTTCTCTACAAAAGACTATTTAAAATAGACAACAACAAAGCTGTTACAATCACAAAATGAAGAAGGAAAGGAAACGCTCAGTTAGGAGCACCCGTTCGTTAGCATGCAAATACGAAGACCATCTTCTTCAATTGGCATTCGTGACTGTTGTGCGATTGAGTGTAGTAGCTAGGATCTGCGGATTCAAAGCATTGTATCTTTCATTTCTGTTGTTCATTCCTTTCCAAAATTATGTTTGAGTGTAGACCTCTTTAGATCTAGCAATACCATTCCTTTGTTCACCTTTACAAGCTTTCCATTCAAATTGATCATAATTTGAGTTCCACAGTGATTTCAAACAGTCTAGCTCCGGAAAAGGTTGCAAGAAAAGCCCTAATCCTAAGCCCATTCAGGTTCCACACATCAACAGTAATGCTATAATTAGATGGTTTTGTGTAAAACAAATAAGAACATACCTTTTACCTGCAGTTTTGAACTCACTTCTGATCTGATAGGATGAATGTTGATTGAGCTCAGCGCTACTCTTATTACTGCAAAAATAACTGCTGATGCAAGAATAATTTAAATGGAGATGTTAAGCAACCACTGCCAAATAATTGGGGTCGACTGAAAGTATTCAAATCAACGCTTTGAATTGGAAAAAATATGTACAGGGGTCCCTCCATTTTTATATGAATGAAGGAAGACTTTGAAACAACTACTCCTTGTTATCAACTGTTTAAACAAAGACTTTGAAAAGTGACACAACTTTGAAATCAACTGGAAAGACTAATAGGTCTATTGGTGCCATATTCAAATTTAATATTGGAAATCAACTTTGAAATCACTTCCTTAGAAATTTCTAGGCAATAAAGTTTATCGTCTTTAATGATAAACATTGCACATATTATGTTACACGTATAAGTTAAATTGTGTATTAAACACACACATACACACAGAATCCAAATAGCTGAAGATAAAGAAAAGCATAGGTTGCTTGCTCAGGATGAAGTTACTACTTCAACATGCCATAGTAATATTCTTCACGACTCATCAGACGATGAACATTCAATGATTTCCGAGATGGAAGAGAGGCCATCAGAGTCAGCATCTTCAATAGGATCGCCGCCACTGCTTTGTATCTGGTTTTCAGGAATCTCTACTTTAATTCCTTCCAAGTGGTGTGCAACTTCCTTCATCGTTGGCCTGCCTTTCCCATTCAAATGCAGACATCTTTTAGCGATATCAGCCATAGCCTCGATTTCCTCCTTTTTGCCCTCTTTGAGCACTCTTGCATCAACAATGTCGAATAACTGATCTTGCTCCATGGAATGCAGGAAATGCATGGCCAGACCCCTTCCTTCTTCAACTCTAACCGCAGATATTGCCTTCTCTCCAGTTAGAAGCTCAACCAACACCACACCAAAACTGTAAACATCGCTCTTTTCTGTGAACTGGCTCGACTGGAAGTACTCTGGATCCAAGTACCCGAACGTGCCTACCACTCGTGTGGTCACGTGAGTTTGATCCAGAGAAATTGATCTTGATGTCCCAAAATCTGATATTTTGGCTTGATATTTGTCATCCAAGAGTATGTTGGTTGACTTGATATCACGGTGATAGATAGGAACAGATGCAGCAGAGTGCAAGTAGGCGAGAGCTCCGGCCACTTGCTTGGCAATTCTCACCCGCATTTCCCAGAATAAGGGAAATCTTCGTGCGGATGATGGATGTGAGAGAAAAGTGTGCCATTGGGGATGAACTCGTAGACAAGACGAGGAACTTCACTTTCCAGACAACACCCCAACAACTTGACCACATTCCTATGGTTTATTTGTGATACAATGACAACCTCGTTAATGAAGTCTACCACGTCACCTTGGTTCACCTTCTCCGACTTCTTCACTGCCACGATTCTTCCATCTTCTAACATCCCTTTATACACAACTCCTTCACCACCACGACCAAGTACTCGATTCTCATTGTAGTCATCAGTAGCCTTTGCCAACTCAACGGAAGTAAACAATCTGGTTTTCTCAATGTCATTCTCAACAGCAGCCAACTGTTGCTCCAACAAAATGCCTCCATTTCTCTTAAAGAACATGTGTTTTCGGCTAGCCTTGATAGCCTTAACTGTCTGTATAATAGCTTTGCCAAACTTCCAAGCTGCAGTGAGCAAAATCAGCCCACCCAAGACACTGCCGATAACAATGGATGCTATTTTAATGATGGATAGAGATCTTGATTCTTGCATGGATGTTGTAAATTGGATATTCACATCCATTAACTATATATGGATTTCCTTCATAACCACCACATGTGCAGTATGTTTTTGAAGATACATACTCATGTTTTGCATAATAATAATAATACTTCCACGAATAATCTGAGAATGATTCACATTCATATCCTAAATAAGCCTCGTATGAGTTGTATTCATAAGGATTTCTATTTATTTCCCTGCAAGTACTTATTATATCAAAGGAAGGATATCCATAATCAGTAGATAAACATCCACCATTCTGATTACCAAATTCCCACTCAAGTACCAACGGCACAAATCCAAACTCGCGATCAAATGGATTCGACAGATCATCCACAAGGCCTTTATACCTTTTGTAATCCTCATTCTGCAACCATTTCTTGTGAACAGGAAATACATACCCACAGAAACTGCTATTGCTGGCTTGAATACTTTGGTAAGTAAACTCAAACTCTTGGGCTCGTCTTGGAATTGATGTTTGGCAGCAATTTATGCCGTTGCAGCTGGCCACGTCTGTAGCATTAGCATCATCACACATAGCCAGACATCCTCCAACTCGTGTTCCATTACTGTGAAACCACACTGCAGTCTTGCAGCCTAGTACGACAAATGTGTTGTAGTGAGCTGAGAGTGTGAACGGACTTCCCGTGAGTGATATTGGTAGAGATTCTCTTGTTTGCCTTCCTTCAGAGCAGTTTATAGGCGACACGGGCAGATTCACTATAACCACACCGTATATAGAAACATTCACAACTTCCAAGTTTATGCTGCTCAAGTATGGCACCGTTCTTGAGGAGTTTCCAGGTGAATTTTTGCAAATAACTGTGAATGAGGAGTTTGCACTGCATTTGGAACCAATTCCAAAAGGATATGGAATGGTGACATTTCCACATTTTTTTGGACAACCGGGCTTCGACATGGAACTTGCAAGAGTTGGGGTTATGGCAAAGCATAGGGTGTAGAAGACCAGAATAACCAATGCTAGCTCCATTGCTTGCTGGAAAAAGAGGTGAATGTTCAATCATAATGTTAACTGTCATTTATATATAATCATGTGACCAAAAACATAATCTCAAGACTCAAGAGAAAGAAAAGTATTAACCCAATCCCAAACAGAAATCTCCTTCTAACACAGAAAATAGCTCATCTTGAATGGGTTATTCTACTTTAAGATCAAAATACTAAGTTAGAACAAGGAAAGGAAACAACACAAATAAGAGTATACAATTGCAATTAGTAATGAAAATAATTGTTTGCATACCCCTTCTTCTACCAAGGCACCGAGTTGGGCTTAAGAACGTTGCACCTCTGCTTGATAACTTGTACAAGCTTCAATTTTTAGAAGTGGATGTGGGATAAGAAATGAGTGTTTTTAAGCATCGTGCATGTTTAGCTGGGCTGGAATTTAAATTGGATTTCCATACATGAAACGAAGAGATAAAGAAAGAAATTCAACTTAGGTATACTCTAGAGCTATGCCTCCATTTCTCTTAAAAAACATGTGGTTTCGGCTAGCCTCATTAGCCTTAACAGTCTCAGAAATAGCTTTGCCATATTTCCAAGTTGCAGTGACCAAAATCAGCACACCAACCATGCTGCCGATAACAATGGAGGCTATTTAATGATGAGTTGAGAGTGGTTAGAGATTTTATTTGGGGAGGATGGATTTCCTTCATGTCTTCCATCATCAATATATGGATTTCGGCATCCATCAACAATATATGGATTTCCTCCTTGTCCTCCACATGTGCAGTATTTTATTGAAGATGCGTACTCTAATTCCTGATAATATAAGAAAGATCTGATCTCATTCTTATAATGATCGAACACTAATTTGAAATAGGACTGTAATATGAACTGTGGTCTGAATAGTAGTATGGACTCCAACTTCTTCCATAGATAAAATAAGAAGGAGATGAGCATAAATCAGAAGGAGATAAGCAAACACCATTCTGATTACCAAATTCCCACTCAAGTACCAACGGCACAAATCCAAACTCATGATCAAATGGATTCGACAGATCATCCACAAGCCCTTTATACCTTTTGTAATCCTCATTTTGCAACCATTTCTAGCTCCATTGCTTGCTGGAAAAAGAGGTGAATGTTCAATCATAATGTTAACTGTCATTTATATATAATCATGTGACCAAAAACAGAATTTCAAGAGAAAGAAAAGTATTAACCCAATCCCAAACAGAAATCTCCTTCTAACACAAGCAAAGGAAAGGAAACAATTAGAACAAGGAAAGGAAACAACACAAATAAGAGTATACAATTGCAATTAGTAATGAAAATAATTGTTTGCATACCTTCTCTCTACCAAGGCACCGAGTTGGGCTTAAGAACGTTGCACCTCTGCTTGATAACTTGTACAAGCTTCAATTTTTAGAAGTCGATGTGGGATAAGAAATTAGCGTTTTTAAGCATCATGCATGTTTAGCTGGCTGGAATTAAATTGGATTTTCCATACATGAAACGAAGAGATAAAGAAAGAAATTCAACTTAGGTATACTCTAGAGCTATGTCCCATTGGAATGGGATATAATTTATGATCGAGGCGAATATATTTATCCAGAATTCCAGAGGAGTAATGTTTCTAACTTTCTGTATTATCTCTTTTTAATTTATATGTTCCATTTAGTTTATTTACTTAATATTGTATTCCATAAATTATTAATGTTGTTCGATTAAATAAACATTTATGTGTAAGGAATCAATCGCTAAATATTAGTTTAAATAAAGTTGTATTCTTGCAGTAATACTCTCTCCATTTTTTCATAATTGAGTCATTTTTTCATTTCAAGAAGTTTTTTTATAATTGAGTCATTTCTATATATGACATTTTTTCTCTACTATTTTATTCTCGCTTACTTTATTATTTCTACTTTATTCATTTTTCTACTTTATTCTCTCTATTTTTCTTTGTGTCACATTTATGAAAGAACGAGGGAGTACTAGTTTTAGGGGCATAGATTGAAGTTAGTGTATAATTTGTGATTAAAGAAAGCACTCTAAATTAGACATCTTTCTGTAACTCAATTCCCAGATATAATTAATCTTCTTTAAACACAAAAGTAGCTGAAAATGAATAAGTTCATTCTAAACTAGAGCACAAAGGTCATTATTACACAGTTAGAACAAGGGAAACAACATATAATTGCAATTAGTAATGAAATCAAAGGATCAATTAGTTGTTCATATTTATATACCTTCTTCTACCAAAGCACCAAGTTGGGCTTAAGATAGCTTTGTTCTTGCACTTCTGCTGGATAACTTGTAAAAGCTTCAATTGCTAGAGAGAGAGATTAATTACAATGAAACGACTGAATTAGAGCGTCTCTTGCGCTTACTTTGAAAAAATAAAGGAGAAGACTCGGAAAATAGCACAAAAAAAGACAATTAGTCATTCAATAAACTCCAAATTAGTAGTTGAGGTCCACGTTGAATTTTGGTTGTGAATAGCTAATTTGGTTCATCAATCCATGAATCGATTAGAAGAAGAAGGAAGAAGATGAGAAGTCAGTAAAATTCTACTTTATATAATTGGGCATGAAAAGTCAGTAACAATAAACCATGAAGCAGAATATAACTATATTCAAGAATCTTCAATTTATATAAAATCTAGCTATATCTAATTAAATTCATGCATCAACCTCATAGTCTGAAAAGGAAGCATATATATTTAATTCCCACCAATAATATGCAACGTACCTTTACATATTAACATGTTTCAAGAGCTAAGTAATCGAATAGAACGGTGTATATGATTTGATCAGTTTAGTTTTCTAAACAGGATCATGGAGTGATGAAGGAAGTTGTGTTGTTTCCTAGTAAATAACATGCTGGCTATCTTCCAAAGTCTAAGTCAACTGTCAAGTGTTTCAAGTCTTCAATAATTTGGCTGTCTAATTTTCCACCACAGAAAAAAAGGGTAGTAAATATTTAACATCAAGATAACAGTCAAAACATGTGCTATAAAGTTCAAGAGTTCATATAATACAAATATTTTACATGCTACTTCATATAATTGGGCATGCAAAGTCAATAAGGTAAAAACATGAAGCAGAATATAACTATAATAAGAATCTTCAATTTATATTGAATCTAGCTATATCTAATTAAAATTCATGCATCAACCTCATATTCTGAAAAGGAAGCACATAAATTTAGTTCCCATTTACAACGTACCTTTACTGAATCAGAAAGTTTCTAGAGCTAAGTAATCGAATAGTGTTGTGTATATTATTTGATCAGCTTAGTTTTCTAAGTGGATGATGGAGAGACAAAGGAAGTTTTCCAAGTCAACTGTCAACTCTTTCAATGACTTTGAATGTCTAATTTTTCACCACGGAAAGTAATTTCATTTTTTGGCTTTCTGCAGTCGTTTTGAAAAAATGATAATAAATAGTTAAAGTGAAGAGGGAGTAAGTAAGAGAGAATAATGTAGAGAAGAGTCTTATCTACAATATTCTCTCTCTTACTTTATTTTTTCTCCACTTTAACTATTTATAGTTATTTTTTCATAACGAGTGAGCAAAATGAAATGATTCCACTGCTATGGAACGGAGGGAGTAAAACAGTTGGAATGTTGAGTTTCTATAGGCTGTGACAACAATGGTGCTATTAGCCTGGCAAAGCACCAAGCCTTTCACGAAAGGAGCAAGCACATAGATGTGAGGTTGCACTTTGTGTGGGAAGAAATAGAAAAAGGGAATGTGAGAATTTTCAAGGTTGATACATCTGAAAATCCGACTGACATGCTCACACAGGCATTGCTGAGGGAGAAGTTTGAATTGTGCCTAAAACTAGTTGGTCTGTGCGTGCAGAGAGAAGGGTGCTACCAATTAGTATTCAAGGTGGAGATTTGTTGGTTGTGAATAGCTAATTTGGTTCATCAATCCATGAATCGATTAGAAGAAGAAGGAAGAAGATGAGAAGTCAGTAAAATTCTACTTTATATAATTGGGCATGAAAAGTCAGTAACAAAAAACCATGAAGCAGAATATAACTATATTCAAGAATCTTCAATTTATATAAAATCTAGCAATATCTAAATAAATTCATGCATCAACCTCATAGTCTGAAAAGGAGGCATATAAATTTAATTCCACCAATAATATGCAACGTACCTTTACATATTAACATGTTTCAAGAGCTAAGTAATCGAATAGAACGGTGTATATGATTTGATCAGTTTAGTTTTCGAAACAGGATGATGGAGTGATGAAGGAAGTTGTGTTGTTTCCTAGTAAATAACATGCTGGCTATCTTCCAAAGTCTAAGTCAACTGTCAACTGTCAACTGTCAACTGTTTCAAGTCTTCAATAACTTGGCAGTCTAATTTTCCACCAATTTAACATTCTGGGAACATCTTTTTAAGTCCACGAACTTTGGCAAAGTATCATTTTAGGTCTGTGAGCTTTAAAAATATCATTTTAGATTCGTCAACTACAAGTTAATATCATTTGAGGTATTTTAAACTTTTTCCGGACGAAAATGCCCTTAAGGCCTTCAAAGGGCACTTTGGACGATTCTTTCGTCACTCATCTTGCGTCAAAGACCTTAGAGTCCAACAATTTTTTTTACTACTATTTAATTCAATTACCATCCAATTGAATTTAATATAATTAAAAATTGCCGTAAAAAATATGTGTTAATTTTTCAATTATTAGATGACCAATTATTTAGGGATAGTGAATTGAAACTTGATACTTTATTTTTATTTTTTCAATGTAAACTGCATTTTAACAACTTACTATAGGTGATAAAAAAAAAAAACTCACTATGGGTGATTTGTGATTTATATTTAGTTTTATTTGTTTTGAAATTAGATATAGCTATTAATTTGGATTGTCATTCGGAGTATTATTTGTATGAGTTTCATAATGGAGATCAATTAAAATACAAATTGAATTTAAATATAGAAATTTGCCGTTAAAAATTGTTGGACTCTAGGGTTTTGACTCAAGATGAATGGCGAAATAATTGTCCAAATTAACCTTTTAAGGTCTTAAGGGTATTTTCGTCCGGAAAAAGTTCAAAATACCTCAAATGATATAAAATTATAGTTGACGGACCTAAAATGATATTTTCAAAATTCACGGACCTAAAATAATACTTTGGCAAAGTTCGTTGATCTAAAAAGAGGTTCCCTCTTTAACATTTAATCAACAGTGGCAAGTGGACAAAGAAACCTTCAAATGACATTGACAAAGTGAACAATAACAAAATAATTTGAATCAGAAATTTTGTTTGAATTCAAGAAAACTTCAGTAACACTTTTTTATCCTGACCTGTTACAGAAATGGTAGTAATGCAGCAGTCATGTATAAAGTTATATTCCAAGAGATGAGTTTTCTTCATCTGCTTATAAATATTGAGTGATTGTATCACCACCTCTGCTTTCTGAGGTGAAGGAGAATTCACCAGACTCATCAACTTCAACAATATTGCATTCTTTGCCTTCGTCTTGTTGAAAGTTTCCTTCTTCGATCAAACGTATGCTTTCCAACTCGACTGCCACTTCCTTCATCGTTGGCCTTCTCTTACCGTTCGGATGCAGACATCTTCGAGAAAGTTCAGCTATAGCTAGAATCTCTTCCTTTGTGCCCTCTTTGATCACCCTTGCATCGAGAATATTAAACAGCTGATTTTCCTCCATGGAATGCAGGAAGTGTGCAGCCAAACCCCTCCCCTCTGCAGCTCTGATTGCTGACACTGCTTTCTCACCGGTTAAAAGCTCAACCAAAACCACGCCAAAGCTATAGACATCGCTCTTTTCTGTGAACTGGCTCCACAGGAAATACTTGGGATCCAAATAGCCAAAGGTTCCATGCACACGCGTGGTCAGGTGAGTTTGATCAACAGCTACTGATCTTGATATCCCAAAATCTGAGACTTTGGCGCGGTATTTGTCATCCAAAAGTATGTTCGATGACTTGATATCGCGGTGATAGATAGGTGCAGACGAAGAAGAATGCAAGTAAGCAAGTGCTCCAGCTATTTCTCTTGCAATCCCGTGTATAGTAATCATAACGAGGTGTATAGTAATCATCAATGTATTCAATCCCGTGTATAGTAATCCCATTACCACCACATATATTCAATGTTGAGTTGCTGCATTCATTTACATCAATGCATCCTTCTTCAGGGCCTAGATACGGATTCCCTTCGAAACCATCACGACAAGAGCAGTACCTAGTCGATGATACATAGTTGTTTCCAGTAGTATCATAACGAGGTGTATAGTAATCATCAATGTATTGATCACTGCGACCTTCAGGCAGCACTTTGCAAATAGAATTATCATGGAAGTCTTCAAAGCCAATGTGTTCCCAATCAATCACCAGTTGTGCAAATCTGAACCCCGTGTCATATGGATTCAACGGATCTTGATTTAGGCCACTATGCAATGTATAAGCACTCTGTATCCATTTCTTATCAGCAGGAAAAGCATAGCCACAAAATCTACTCTTATTACTC
>NW_024599044.1:0-22604 GCF_004379255.2 Salvia splendens | reverse complement strand
CTCCGTGTAAGGTCCTCCAGTAGGTCTCCAAGTCGGTGTCCCCTTGGACAATCCGGCTGGCCTTGTCCTCCAGGTCATAGATCAAGTATGAATCGGACGTACTTTGATACGTCACAGCCAAGCTATCCCAAATAGCTTTCGCACTTTGATGGTGTGCGAAATCTGCCACGATCTCGATCTCCATGTTGTCCACGATCCAGGAGAAGACCACCAGATCGGTCTCCTCCCATTCCAGAAACTCCTTGTCGGTTGGTTTTGGGGGTTCCGGCACCCCGGTGATGTGCCGCAATGCCCTTCGGCTTCCAATGGCTACCCGCATCAGTCGGGCCCATAGTGCATAATTTCTTCCATTTAGCTTGAATGCTACTGTAACAATCTTGCTTGCTTTCAATCTGAGATCGCCATTCTTAACATCGTCTCCTTCTGCCATTTTCAGGTCCGGTTCGTCCGTCGCCGCCTTCTGGTCGGGACAGGTATTCGGGGCAATGACGAGATTATATTCTGAGCCTGTGATTATATGGCTCTGATGCCATGTTGAAGAGGAGAATTTATATTTATTCTAGTATATACAATGTGGAGGATTACACGCCTCATATAGGCTAAGGAATTCTACACATGGTAAGATACAAATATGATTACCCTAGCTAGATTAGGGAAAGAATAATTATAATTGATTCCGTGATCTTTGTGTATCTTCTGTGATATTATGCGATATTGTGTATCTTCCAACAATGCCTATAGATATGATCACATTTCTTAACAATTTTCCCCTACCCAGCCTCCGTTTGTTATACTGTTCCCTGCTCCCCTTCCCGCTAACGTAACAATCTGCCCATCTCCGCCACCACCGTCTCCTTCCCGCTAACGTAACAATCTGCCCATCTCCGCCACCACCGTCTGCCAAATAATATGTCACTACTAATAAATACTCCGTCTGTCCACGAAATAAACTACCACCATTTGAATAAATAAATTTCAATTAATGTTGTGTGTTTGTGTTTGGTACAACCTTGTTGAAGAAAAATAGTTTGCCTATGTATGGAAGCTCTAGCTATAGAAAAATAGCAACTACATTTCAAGACCAAGTTTGTAATATGTACTATGTTCTCTTTGTTATATATATAAATAAATAAATTATTATGTATGGATACTTGCAGACAGCGTGATTTATCTCTAACTAATTAACCTAATTAATTAAATAAACCGTTTTTTTGAAGTTATATAGCAATATCACCCTAATTACCTTTTTTCCAGGAAATTGAAACATTAAATTGTGAATTACCTCTCATATATAACCCTTACACTTCCTAATATTGAAATGAAGATATTGAAAAGCATTTTGATGCATTACTCCACAATCATTTTATTTTTTTAATGCTTTTGTACCGTAAAAAAGCTTATGCAATAATGTGGCTTTGTCAACATTTGGAGAGATAATAATGTATATGTGGATGATCAAATTCTCTTTAAAGAGTTTGAATTTGATTGATTCAATTAAAATCCTTCGAGGAAGCACCAGCACCAGCACCAGCACCAGCACTAGCACCGACAACAGAGTTATTGATGGTAGCAATGAAGAAGAAAAAGGAATATGTTTGATGAACAAGACAAGGAGGACGAGCATGCGTCTTTCTGAGCAAATTATGGCACGTTTACAAAGTTAACACGATAGTTGAAATTTACTTGTTGCATAATTTGTAGTCCTTTTTACAGACCTTTAGATCCAATAACTAATTACTTTTTAAAAAAATATAACCGTATATGCCAAGGAAAAGTTACTAAATTTATGGTTGCAGATATGCATCAGATCATTACATGTATGGGCAATACAAGAGTGATCAACACATTATCATATCCTTTTAATATATAGAAAAGATATTTATATCTACTTCTTAAGAATTGAATAAGTGTCACGACCGCATTTTCTAAGGATAGAAAACACGGTTGATCGCGACTAGTGGAGGATTAAAGAAGCGGGAAGAAAGGGAAAACAACACAATTCGACCATAGCTCGAAACAACGGAATAGCTCGATTACAATCAGAGTTTTGAACAAAATAGACTTGAGTCTTTAAGATGCACAACGGAAGCAATGAACGCGGTTCCATGTATGAAGACATGAACCTCCGAGAGTCAAAATCTGACTGAATTAAATGTCTTGTCTCAATAGCACTTCCTCCACCACTTCGCTGCTCAACCTGCACATTTAGAAATATATGCAGGGCTGAGTACAAAAAGTACTCAGTGAACACATTGCCGAAGAATACACATATACATTTGAAATATTGTCAAGCCATCATCACAGTAACACTCGGGGTGTTGTTGAAAAGACCCGAGCTTACTAAAAATATCACATTGGGTTGCAACCCCCTTTTCCTGTACTTAGCCATATCTGATCACATTGTGCCGTTGAGATGGTGTTCTCACACGTCACCTTCCTGCCCATCATGTCAGAGGTTTCCATGTACCGGAAGGTGGCCACCTTCCACGGTCATCCTCTGCCGTTCACGGTCAGGTTCCAAGTAGGACACCACCCTACTAGGACTCAAAATCGAATCGATTCACATATATCATCTTTCATAATTCACTTGGCTTAGCCAAACAGATAGGCATCATACACAAAACATTTATGGCAAGACAACATCTTTAAAACATCCACGAACATGTGTTTGTGTTTTCACAAATACGATTTGTATTTTAGTATAAGAAAGCTCACCTTGATCGTTTAGATTCCTTAACTTGAATCTTCGTTCCGACTTTACTTGCGAAAGCACCCTTTTTTAAAAAAACACAATACAATAATACACTAATTAGACTCAAGGACAAAACTACTTAAATTAGAATGCATGCACCCTCATTAAAGTCTTTTATCTCTTTCTCGATTTTCGCGTATTTTTTATTATTCAGCGCCGCCCAAGGCATCGCGGGCGATGTCGGTCGGCCCTTACGCCCATAATTCCTCCGTTAGCTCCTCGTATTTTTCCATCATAATATTGAACAAAAATCCCAAAATTTATTTAAGCGCATAATTGAATTATCGCAACTATTTCCCTTTGTTAAGAAAAATTATATGTTTTTCGGACTTGGGAAAATTATTCATACTTCAAAATTATTTCGAAAATAATTAAATAACTCCTAAAAAAATTTATTTAATCCCATGATTAACTTATCGTAATAATTTCCCACCGAGAATTTATATTTATTTCTGCCTTGGAAATATCCTAAAATTAATTAATACAATTCTCCACAATTAATTCAATTATCAACCCAAAGATTTATTTACAAAACCCAAAATTCTCCACCTTATCTCTCAAATGATACCATTTTCGAAACTGGGCCGAGTCTCTTTCCCATTTTTTTTTGCCCACAAAATTAATTCAAAAATTGGGCCTCCCTCTAATTAAAGCAGCCATTATGATTAATTCATCACCATTAAATTTATTCATCGGCCCAAGGATTTAAATTAATCTATCCCAAAGAACTTAATTAGAATTATAGCATAAAGCAAACTTATATTGCAGCCCAAACTCCTTTAGGAAAATAATCCCATTTATTCTCTTCTCTAGGCCCAAACAATAAATCTCTTGGCCCAAATCTTAATAAATGACCTCATGGTCCAATTCAACAATTAAATGAGTAGTCCATTTATTCCCT
Organism: Salvia splendens; assembly: GCF_004379255.2. Lineage (NCBI taxonomy): Eukaryota > Viridiplantae > Streptophyta > Magnoliopsida > Lamiales > Lamiaceae > Salvia > Salvia splendens. The sequence goes on along the minus strand of NW_024599044.1, from coordinate 18,951 downwards.
TACTTCAATTCTAGGCCCGATTCCCTTTAATTAATTAAAGTGGCCCAATTAAAATGAATAATGACCCAATATACTCCTTCCCCCATACGTGACTTTCCCCCATTTCACTTCCTTCTCCAATTCTAATCCCTAATTGAAGAAGTGAGCAGTGCCTCCTCTCCCTCACTCTCACGTCTCATCTCTCTCGTCTCTCTCTCTCTTTCTCTTCTCTCTTCACCGTCGCGCCGCCATCCTCACCGTCTTTCTCCCGTTCCGCCGCCGCCACCGCTGTGCATGCACAGCCGGCGACTTCGTCGCCCTCGTCCCGGAAGTCCGCTGGTCTGCACGCTCCGTCCCTTTCTCTCCCAGTCGGCCTCTCTCTCTCGGTCGGTCTCTCTCTCCCTCGATTCGCCGCACCGCCACCGCCGCTGCGGATCTGCCGCCGTCGCCGAGAACCGCTGCTGTAGCCGCTGCTGTCCCAGCCTGCCGGTCAGCCTCCGATCGACTCCGAGTCCACCCCGAACCGACACCGCGCAGCCCCAACAACTCCGAACAGCCCCGAAACATCCCGGAACTAACCCGTTCAGCCCCAAAAGATAAGTCCCCTTACCAAGTTCTTTCGCATTTCGATTTAATCGTGGGAGTGTTCAATTGTGTTAATTGCTTGAGTTATGCGATTAGTTCGGATGATGGTATGTTTATGCATAAACTGATGATTGAAACTCGAAAATGGGAAAGGATTTTTACCTTGATAATCCGATATCGATTGTGAAATTGTAGGACCGAAAGGAGTAGCCCACTGGATTTTGCAGATTCAGTTTCTGTCAAAATTTTACATAACGTTTGATTTCCAAAAGAAGTGCGAAATTGTGCTATTAACGGAGGAGTATGGATTACTTGTAATTCAATTGATTGAGCTCTGGGTTTCTTGAATTGAATTTGAGCATGTGTTTTTTTTTTTTCTTACTGCAGAGAACGTAGAAGAGAGAAGAATAAACTAAGGAGAAGATTTAATATAGAGGGATGGCGGTTTGGAGCAAAATATCTTAGATTTTTTATTATTATTAATTTACTAACTTGGTGACCAAGTTAGATTATTTAAAAAAAAAAATTTTTTTTTTTTTCCGGTTGTTACAATCTACCCCTCTTAAAAGAAATTTCGTCCCGAAATTTAGGAAGTACTTAGACAAAAGACTCATGATATTTCTCCTTTATTTTCTCCTCTAACTCCCATGTTGCCTATTACTGTCCGTGTCTTGCCTCCCATGAGGTCAGTGATCAGTGTCTTGCTTCCCATGAGGGTCTCACGCGAGGAAATATAGAGTTGATCTAACGGTTTTAACTTTGATAAGAACTGAATTTGGGATCCCAAGAGAAATATTCGAATCGTTCTTGCTTTGTGTAGGCTTCAAGGTAACCATAAAAACAAAACAATTATAATTATTTCAATTACGTGAGTATTGGGTTCACCACAAACTTTCACCAGTAGCTTGCAACAAAGGTTTTCATGAAGTGCAAAGACTAGGCTCAATTGAGCTCATTGTGCTCACCCCAGAAAAGAAAAGATACAACTTCAAAGGGCTTGAGCTATACCCATAGAACTTGAGAATTTTATTGTGGGAAGAGCTTGCCAGATGGAATAAATTGCAAAAGTGAGGGTATGATGAATAGAATGTAGATGTCAACAATAGGTTGCCAATAATATAATCAAAATAAATGAGTAGAAAAGTTTCAAGTATCCCCAGATGATAACAGGAAGACCTGAGATGGTTGGTTACAAATGGATTTGAAAAAAAGGAAAAACAAACAATTGCAATTTGCTCGACAACACTGTGATGGAAGATCATATCAATGAAATTTTTAGAGTTTCAATTTAGGGAAACTAACTAATAAAGAAGGCAACAAGAGGAACTAGCCAAGAGAGAAGCAACGTGCCAGCTTTAAATATGGAGCTTGCAGAAAAGCTCAAATCAAAAGACAACAGTCATATTTGAATTTAGAAGATGAGAGTCCTCATATAAAACAAAGAGCTTGTTAATAAGAATGTCTGAAAACACAAAGGGTCAAATTAAAAGGTTTAAGGTCTCATTAGGTGGCTGCTCCAATATAGTAAGACTGAAAATGATTGAGCTCAAGTGGATTTGAGAAAGAAGAATAATAAGGAACTAGCCTTTTAGGTCAACAACATCGTGATACTATATCACGTTAATGAATTTACAAAGTTTATAACCAAATCACGGAAATTAACTAGTAGAGGAGACAACCAGAGCAACTAGTTTGGGAAGAGAGCAAATTACTTTAGACTTGAAGTTGGTAAAGAGCTCAAAGCATGATGGAATAATTATAGTGGGATTAAGAAGAGGTGACTATTCTTTATACATTAAAGAGTGTCAACAAGATCATTTGAAAACACTAAAGTCTACTAATGATCTTTGAAGAATATATTATTATTGAAGAGACAATAGTTTAGGGAAACATGTTCATTCTGAAGACTATAAATAAAGTAACTCCTAGTATAGGAGTTTGGTGGCAAGAATTTAGATAGTCAAAGTATTGCTTTTATACAGAACGAGTAAAGAAGGACCGTAGTCATTGGAGGTTATCAGAAAACAGGAGGGAGCAAGCTCAGAACTGAAAGTGATTCACAACCCTGACATAGAAGAGGGAAATAATGGCACGTTACCTTGCAAAAGGAGTCATTTAAGGTCTTAATTCAACAAAAGTATTTTGATCAAGGGGGATGCGAGAAAATGAAATTCATGGTAATCCAAGTGAGCGTTGCTGATGAATCTTCTTGGTTAACTACGATGGTGATTCTCCGTTGTTTAACTCTTTATAGAGGATGGTAAACGAGTTATGGGAAACTTTGGTCACAAGCTACTTTCACCTTACGATCACGTCAGATGACCATATGTGGGAATTATGACTCCTTGGTACTCTCGCTTCGTCAGAACGCTCATCCTCGTATCACGCTGTTTCTACTTACTTACATTGTAGAGCTAGGTTTCATATTCTCTTTGCTATGTATGTATGTGATTGGATTGTCCAGAAAGACAATGGCTAACCCAGATTATTCATGTCATTGGGCCGTAGAGAATAACATATAACCCCTACCATCTTTCTAGAAACATCGATTTGTTTTGTTTATGCCGGATTGCTTTTCTCGTGACGAAGTTTCTTTCTTATCGCGTACTTTCTTTTCGTCGCTCGGGAAAGCGAGAAATGTTCATACTGTACTTCTAAGTTCGAGTTTATATTGTGTTCTAGAAGGTATGCATATCTAAGTATTCTAAGTTCTTGGAAATTTCGATTTCCCCATTCTAGCAACATGATTCAATGACTACTCAAAAAGAGGTATTATTTCACAAACTCAGAAAGAGGCATCATTTCAACAATTGGTACCAGACTTGTATACTTTATACTTTCATATTTCAGTACTTTTTTTTTCCATTTCAAACTTTCAAACATCTTGACTTTCTTTTGAAAAAAGAACAAGTTACCTTTTTCCTCGTTGAGCGCGATTGGTGGGAGTGCTAAGAGCATTTTCATCTATTAGACAGTCTAGTGGAACGAGGCTAGACCAAAGATTTTCAAAGAAGACTCACGGTTTAGAGCGAGAAAGAATGCTCTGATACCACTCTGTCACGACCGCATTTTCTAAGGATAGAAAACACGGTTGATCGCGACTAGGGGAGGATTAAAGAAGCGGGAAAGAAAGGGGAAAACAACACAATTCGACCATAGCTCGAAACAAACGGGAATAGCTCGAATTACAATCAGAGTTTTGAACAAAATAGACTTGAGTCTTTTAAGATGCACAACGGAAGCAAATGAACGCGGTTCCATGTATGAAGACATGAACCTCCGAGAGTCAAAATCTGACTGAATTAAATGTCTTGTCTCAATAGCACTTCCTCCACCACTTCGCTGCTCAACCTGCACATTTAGAAATATATGCAGGGCTGAGTACAAAAAGTACTCAGTGAACACATTGCCGAAGAATACACATATACATTTGAAAATATTGTCAAGCCATCATCACAGTAACACTCGGGGTGTTGTTGAAAAGACCCGAGCTTACTAAAAATATCACATTGGGTTGCAACCCCTTTTTCCTGTACTTAGCCATATCTGATCACATTGTGCCGTTGAGATGGTGTTCTCACACGGTCACCTTCCCTGCCCATCATGTCAGAGGTTTCCATGTACCGGGAAGGTGGCCACCTTCCACGGTCATCTTCTCTGCCGTTCACGGTCAGAGGTTCCAAGTAGGGACACCACCCTACTAGGACTCAAAATCGAATCGATTCACATATATCATCTTTCATAATTCACTTGGCCTTAGCCAAACAGATAGGCATCATACACAAAACATTTATGGCAAGACAACATCTTTAAAACATCCACGAACATGTGTTTGTGTTTTCACAAAATACGATTTGTATTTTAGTATAAGAAAGCTCACCTTGATCGTTTAGATTCCTTAACTTGAATCTTTCGTTCCGACTTTACTTGCGAAAGCACCCTTTTTTAAAAAAACACAATACAATAATACACTAATTAGACTCAAGGACAAAACTACTTAAATTAGAATGCATGCACCCTCATTAAAGTCTTTTATCTCGTTTCTCGATTTTCGTGTATTTTTTATTATTCAGCGGCCGCCCAAGGCGTCGCGGGGCGATGTCGGTCGGCCGCTTACGCCCATAATTCCTCCGTTAGCTCCTCGTATTTTTCCATCATAATATTGAACAAAAATCCCAAAATTTATTTAAGCGCATAATTGAATTATCGCAACTATTTCCCTTTGTTAAGAAAAATTATATGTTTTTCGGACTTGGGAAAAATTATTCATACTTCAAAATTATTTCGAAAATAATTAAATAACTCCTAAAAAAAATTTATTTAATCCCATGATTAACTTATCGTAATAATTTCCCACCGAGAATTTATATTTATTTCTGCCTTGGAAATATCCTAAAATTAATTAATACAATTCTCCACAATTAATTCAATTATCAACCCAAAGATTTATTTACAAAACCCAAAATTCTCCACCTTATCTCTCAAATGATACCATTTTCGAAACTGGGCCGAGTCTCTTTCCCATTTTTTTTTTGCCCACAATAAATAAATTCAAAAATTGGGCCTCCCTCTAATTAAAGCAGCCATTATGATTTTAAAAGAAATGGACTCATATTAATTCATCACCATTAAATTTATTCATCGGCCCAAGGATTTAAATTAATCTATCCCAAAGAACTTAATTAGAATTATAGCATAAAGCAAACTTATATTGCAGCCCAAACTCCTTTAGGAAAATAATCCCATTTATTCTCTTCTCTAGGCCCAAACAATAAATCTCTTGGCCCAAATCTTAATAAATGACCTCATGGTCCAATTCAACAATTAAATGAGGTAGTCCATTTATTCCCTTACTTCAATTCTAGGCCCGATTCCCTTTAATTAATTAAAGTGGCCCAATTAAAATGAATAATGACCCAATATACTCCTTCCCCCATACGTGACTTTCCCCCATTTCACTTCCTTCTCCAATTCTAATCCCTAATTGAAGAAGTGAGCAGTGCCTCCTCTCCCTCACTCTCACGTCTCATCTCTCTCGTCTCTCTCTCTCTTTCTCTTCTCTCTTCACCGTCGCGCCGCCATCCTCACCGTCTTTCTCCCGTTCCGCCGCCGCCACCGCTGTGCATGCACAGCCGGCGACTTCGTCGCCCTCGTCCCGGAAGTCCGCTGGTCTGCACGCTCCGTCCCTTTCTCTCCCAGTCGGCCTCTCTCTCTCGGTCGGTCTCTCTCTCCCTCGATTCGCCGCACCGCCACCGCCGCTGCGGATCTGCCGCCGTCGCCGAGAACCGCTGCTGTAGCCGCTGCTGTCCCAGCCTGCCGGTCAGCCTCCGATCGACTCCGAGTCCACCCCGAACCGACACCGCGCAGCCCCGAACAACTCCGAACAGCCCCGAAACATCCCGGAACTAACCCGTTCAGCCCCAAAAGATAAGTCCCCTTACCAAGTTCTTTCGCATTTCGATTTAATCGTGGGAGTGTTCAATTGTGTTAATTGCTTGAGTTATGCGATTAGTTCGGATGATGGTATGTTTATGCATAAACTGATGATTGAAACTCGAAAATGGGAAAGGATTTTTACCTTGATAATCCGATATCGATTGTGAAATTGTAGGACCGAAAGGAGTAGCCCACTGGATTTTGCAGATTCAGTTTCTGTCAAAATTTTACATAACGTTTGATTTCCAAAAGAAGTGCGAAATTGTGCTATTAACGGAGGAGTATGGATTACTTGTAATTCAATTGATTGAGCTCTGGGTTTCTTGAATTGAATTTGAGCAGGATGTGTTTTTTTTTTCTTACTGCAGAGAACGTAGAAGAGAGAAGAATAAACTAAGGAGAAGATTTAATATAGAGGGATGCGGTTTGGAGCAAAATATCTTAGATTTTTTTTATTATATTAATTTACTAACTTGGTGACCAAGTTAGATTATTTAAAAAAAATTTCTTTTTTTTTTCCGGTTGTTACAATAAGTCTTGTCATTTTCTACATGCAGATAATTAAAATGAAATCAGCTTTTCTAAGTGTTGACAGCCCAATCAAAATTCTCGGTAATTTTACAAGCAAAATTAACAAATTTACATGTATGCATAAACCCAGCTCTAGTACTTATAGTGTTACAACTTTCTGCTTCTGAGTTTGACAAGTTATCACGTTTTCACTAATAAAGGTGTGAAGTATCTTACTATGAATCTCATATCTATTGGATTGTTGTGTGACTTGTTTTCCATGTTGGATATGAAATCCTGTATGTGAATTACTAATGAGGTAGGACTCATTCTTTATTAATTAACAATAACTCATAAGTCCAGTACTCTTCACCATGTGTGTCCCTTTTGACACCAATCGAATTTTGTTTTACTAGACAGATTCATCTGGTCTTCGTTTGATAGTGAAAACCCACTGACAACTAATATATCGAATGCTTGTCTACTAATAGTTGTCATTTCTCTTATGTGCAGTTTTGAACCAAGGCTTCCATTTCTTCATGTATTGCCCTCTCCAATATTTTGATGGGGAGTATATGTTGGTTATTTTTAGTACTTTGACCAACAATTAATTAGATTGGGCCTTTGCCAATTTAATTTAGTTTATGTGTTTAGTCCTAAAGAATTAATTTGATCTTAGACTAATAATTAAAATAATTTATGTAGCTTGGGCCAATAATTAAAATAAAGTAGGAGTTGGGCCTGCTGTGCCTAAATAAATCATGGGCTTCCCTAAGTAAAACCGTTAATTAGATCTCCGATTTAATTAATGTTCAAGGATCCTAGAATTTTTCTAAAAAAATAAGAAAATGAATAAAATGAGGACTTAGGATGCTTTCACATTTAAGTTTTCTTGACTTCTTAAAGTCTAATTAAAGTATTGCTTTATTTCTAAAGGGACGTCTTTCAAAATGTGAACTTGTCTTTTAGCATGATTATGTGAAAATTATGCTATTTATGTTTTGTCATGTCTTTTATCTTTTATGAAATACCTATATGCTTGGCTATGCCATTTATGTTTAATCGAATTCGGGTCGCAGTAGAGCCGCAAACCCTACTCGGACTAGCGTACACATATAGGGATCGTGAGCTAGCTTTTAAGTTGGCCGGTCCAGTGACCGTCGTGGAATGTGGCCACATTCCCGGTTCAGATACGTTCAGATATGGTATCTATGTTTATGATTGTGCAATCAATTTACGAACCAAAGTAAATTTTAGTGACTCGAGCCTTTTAAGTTAAAACCCTGCGTTCACTAAACTATGGCTGACAAAACTTTTACTAAAATTATGTTTTCGGCATTGTGCCCACTGAGTATACCAAGTACTCAGCACTGCATGTTTCTTTTCTAACGTGCAAGTTGAACGTGAATGAGCGAGAGGTGGTGTTGAGCAATTGGCGTTAATAAGTTAGCCTAGGATGTCCAATACATTATGTATTCATACGTGATTTATTGTCTTGAACACTTCCGCTGCAAATGTAATTCTCAATAAGTTGTTACTTGGGTTGGCTCTCACTTCCATCTTCATCTCCACCACCTCCGCCACCGTATGCATACCGGTACGACCCTTCAATGTCTTTTGTCCATGTCCACTACCACCGCTGCGATCACCTCCACCACCTCCATCTTCACCCCACCTCTCCACCACCACCATCACCTCCACCACCTCCATCTCCCCCACCACCCTTTCCACCACCTCCCTCGCCTCCGCCTCCACCCCTATCACCTCCTCCACCTCCATCTCCACCTCCACCACCTCCATCTCTGCCTCCACCTCCACCTCTACCTCAGCTGCTTCCGGCCGATAATCCTGTTTGCATAATTATTCGAGCATTAGCTCCACAATTCCTTTCACAAATCCGTCAAACCTGATAAATTACGAGAAAGTGTGACCGCACCACCAATAATTGTTCACTTATACATATATACATCCCTCACTCCTTTATTATACTTCCATCATCGCCTAAATAAACTACCACCTTATGACTAAATAAAATAGCAATTAATATTGCATGTATGTGTTTGGCTCTATAATACAATCTTGTTTAAGAAAAATAGTTGGCTAGGTTTTGCCTATATGCAACTCTATAGAAAATTATCAACTATATTTCAAGATCAAGTTTGTAATATGTACTATGTTCTCTATGTATATATAAATATATAAATTATTATCTATGGATACTTGTAGACAATGTGATTTAGAGTTGTGATATATGCAAAACTCAATCTTATTGCAGAACTCATAATAAAAAAATACGGATGTCACTTTTAATTTATATTTAGATCATTTTAGAAGGATCACCTAAAATAATCTAAAAATGACTTTAAATCCGAATTTTTTTTAAAATGACCTAAAAACTAACTAATAGCGACATCCTTATAAGACACATAATTTTTTATCATCAGATTGGCAAGTTACATGATCAAGATTGGCCTGCATTTTGCATTTAAATCAATTCTTATTTTGGTCAAAATCCATGTGATTTATCTCTAACTAATTAACCCCATTTAATTAATACTAGTGACTAGACTTGGTTTTAATGTGAAGTTATTTAGAAAAAGAAAAATGTTTTGGAGACATAATGTCTAAGACATAATGAGGTTAAAGTAGTAATTTTGTATTATATTGTGTTTATTATTAAATTAATGTTTTACATGTATACTATTTTACCCTTAATGGTATAAAAGGTATGTATGACTTCAATTAAGGAAGGTGTGTGTCTTAATGAGATTTGTGCCTAACAATTAATTAAATTTCAAAGATTTTTAATTCATTTTTTTATTAAGTTTTCTCTCCTCTTCTCTAATTATAAGTCTATCAATAAATTCTCTCTTTTTTCTCACATTATAATTCTCCATCAATGAATTCTCATTTTCTTTTTCTCCAAGTATAGTTTTACATCAACAACTTATCTCTTTTCCAATTTGCTCATTTCTAATTTTCTATAACAATAAAAAAATTTATTTATATCATTTTATCACATACAAATTAAAATATGCATTTGATTAATTCCCTTTGCTTTGTCTCTTCACAAAATTAATACTACTAACTTTTTATTCATTAGAACAAAATTATTTATTTATGAGAATAGTAACTTTATTTTCAAAATAGTAACTTTTATTTGCAATAACAGTAACTTTTATTCCCAAAACATTAACTTTATTTACAAGGATAATAAATGTTATTCATAAGAATAATAAATTTTATTTATTGGAACAATAATTTCATTTAACTAGAACTATAACTATTACTCCATCCGTCCCCAAAGAATATGCACTTTGGGGTCGACACGAGTTTTAATGTAAAATTGATAAAGTAAGAGCGATGTAGAGAAAAAAGTAATTAAAGTATTGTTAGTAGAGAATGAGTTCCACCTCATTAGAGAGAAATGACTTTCCAAAATTAGAAAGTGCATATTGTTGTGGGAATGACTAAAAAGGAAATAGTGTATATTCTTGTGGGACGGAGGTAGTATTTGTTACAATAATACTTTTATTGATTTAATATTTTATTAATTAAAATGATTATATTTTTAACAATTACAATCTCTTGTCAAATAGCAAAAATAAATAACTTTTTCTGCAATAAATAACTTTTATTTGCAACAAACTAAATTAGTAAATTTATATAGTATTAAACACTAATTTTTCATAGTAAATGTAAATTTTATTCCCAATAACAATACTCTTTATTCTATGGTGAAGTATAGTAAATAACAAGCTCTCTATCTATCCAATAGACCAAAGGATTTGAGTCATCACATGTTAAATAGAAACCTATTATTGATCCTTTTAAAATAATAAATTTATTCAAAAACAATAACTTTTCTTGAAAATATCAACACAGTGACATTAAAATATCAACACAGTATATTGAAATGTCAACAAAATTATTTATTGTCATTTTAATGTCACTGTATTGACATTTTTAATTCACTGCATTCATAAGTTATCAGAGTTTGCAACTTAAGAAAGCCTCCCTGTAACAAAAGCTATAGAAAATACACAAAAAATAAGATAACGCAAAAAATTCTTCATCATAATAACTATATTATTTTATTATAAAATTCAAATTTGAAGAAGAAAATGTTTTAATTTTTATTTTTTCATATATTAAAATAAATTATTTCATTGTTGTATATTTAGAATATTTTAAAAAAAAGAACAAGATATAAAAGAATAGTAGTACTATATTAAGTTATCAAATTATTTTATAATTAAATATAACATTTTAGTTATATAGTGTGTTAATTAATACTACTATAATGATAAATTTATAATCTGAATTAATATTTTTTAAATAAGTATTAAATTAGCATGACATAAGTATATATATACATATGATTTTTTTGAAATCCATTTATAACTTTAATGCATGATTCACGTTTATCTCTAATAAATGTATTTAATTTGATACAATTTTCCTTAACTAGATATATATCCATTTAATATGATATTAGGGTAGATTAGTCACAATATAAAATATAGTTATGGCAAAGTGACATAGGGGCATTATGTCATAGAGACATTATGTCTCTAAATCACTACCCTTAGAAAAATCACACTAATTTTTTCCAGGCAAATTTAGGGGGAAAAATGAAACAGTAAGTTCTCAATTCTCGATCACTCTCATTTATATAGCTAAAAAGTTCTAATAATAATTATCTTTACACTTCTTAAAATAAAAATGAATATAATGCTTAGTACTGTAAGAAAGTTTATGTAATAATGTGGTTTTGTCAACATTAGGAGGATAATAAATTTATGTATAGGTGATCAAGTTATTTAAGGATGAATTAGATTGGTTCAATGAAAATCCATCTATGAAGCACCAGCACCGGCACAAACAACGGAGATGATTGTTGATGATAGCAATGAAGAAGAAAAGGGAATGTGTAGTATGATTAACAAGACAAAAAGGACTATGAGCATGCATTTGTCCGAACAATGTACGCATTAATGTGTGTTATTTTCTACGTGTTTAGAAGCATACATACATATTACATCATTCTACGATATTTTGATGCATCTCAACTCATAGAACAATTTAGAAAATGAACAAGTTGAATTTTAATTATGAGAATTACAAGAAAATAAGTACTATAATTAATGCATGGAGATGGTTTATTTGAGAACTTTTCTTAAAGTTAAAGTCACTGAACCATATTTATTAGCAAATAAATTAATATCAAATATCATTACAAAATATATTATTTCTTACTCAATGTTAGTTCGTTGATTCATGAATACCAGTTCCTGGCTCAATATTAGGAATTGGTATGTTCTATGATGTTATCTTATATTAATGTGTTAGCAAACTAATATTATTTTGAATTCATAAACTCTCGTTTTAATGAAATAAAATTGTAGTACTCTCATTTGTGCATTATGCATATTAATTAATATTACATGTCAACTGAGGCATTTTAACTTGAGCAATAATAGAATCTACATAGCGTTGATTCACTAATATTCTAAGTGATAAATGTTACTTCCACCGTCCATCACTTAAAGAGTCATTTTGACTTGCCACATGTTTAAGAAATTGTATGACTTTGTGAAGAAAAGTAAAGGGAGAAAGTAAGTGCAATGTAAGACTTATTTTTAGTACTATTAGTTTTAAAATGAATTGTGAGGGTAAAAAGTTAGTGGAATGTGGAATCCTCGTACCAAAAGTGGAAAAAATAAATGGTTCTTTAAACCGTAGATAATCCAAAATGACAAAATGACTCTTTAAATGGTATACGAAGAGAATACTAGTATAAAACGATTGCATTTAGTGTTTTAAAATTTGGATTTGAAATCTTTTTCGGAGGCACATATTTAAATGGAAGAGTGTATAACATCTAAATATAAAAAATATATAATTCACAAAAAATTGAGTACTCCATTTTTTAGTCTACTCCTGCCTAACATGAAGTAAATTATCATGCAATGGAAGTAAACTGTAAACTAATATGAAATGGAAGAAATGACCTAACTTGGATAATTGATTAGCTATATATATGACTTGTAGCAACTATTATTCAAATTAAATGCATTGCATAATTGAAATATATAGTAACCTTGCTTGGCATAGTCACAAATATGGATGCCTATATATATGATCACATTTCACGACAATTTTCAACCAAAACACATCTAAATATAAGAAGCATAGAGCTCAACAATATGGGACTCAATAAGTTGTTACTTGTGGTGGCTCTCACTTCCATCTTCATCTCCACCACCTCCGCCACCGTATGCATACCGGTACCACCCTTCAACGTCTTTTGTCCATCTCCACCACCTCCTCCCCCACCTCCACCTCCGCCTCCACCACCTACGACTCAGCTGCTTCCGGCCAATAATCCTGTTTGCATAATTATTCGAGCATTAGCTCCACAATTCCTTTCACAAATCTGTCAAACCTGATAAATTACGAGAAAGTGTAACCACACCACCAATAAATGTTCACTTATACATATATACATCCCTCACTCCTTTATTATACTTCCTTCATCACCTAAATAAACTACCACCTTATGACTAAATAAAATAGCAATTAATATTGCATGTGTGTGTTTTGGCTCTATAATACAATCTTGTTTAAGAAAAATAGTTGGCTAGATTTTGCCTATGTATGGCAACTCTAGCTATAGAAAATTAGCAACTATATTTCAAGACCAAGTTTGTAATATGTAATATGTTCACTATGTTATATTATGAATAAATAAATTATTATCTATGGATACTTGTGGACAGTGTGATTTATCTCTAACTGATTAACCCCATTCATTAATCTGACTAGACTTTGGTGAAGTAATTTAGAAAAATCACTCTAACTTTTTCCAGGAAAATTAAGGGAATGAATTCCTCTTGTATTTATATAACTACAAAATTACACTTGATAGGATAATAATGAAGATATAGAAAAGCATTCATAATCAATTAATTTTTTAAATGCTTTGTACTGTAAGAAAGCTTATGTAATAATGCGGCATTGTCAACATTTGGATGGATAATAAATTTATTGATGATCAAATTATTTATCTAGAGCTCGAATTTCAATTGTTCAATCAAAACCATAATTTGAAGAAGCACCAACACCAGCACCAGCACCAGCACTAGCGACAGCAACATAAATGTTTCCGTTGTTGATGATAGCAATGAAGAAGTGTTAACGCCACAATTATCAATTAAGTAATTTACTTGTTGCATGATTTGTTTCCCGTGTATCATATTATCTCATGTTACTATGCATGTAAATCATCTCTCTATTTTCCAGCACTGAAATATGTTAACCTAATTCAAATCTCTTGATAAAAAAAATATCATGTCAAATATACCCCTGTCATAATGACCTAATGACAAATATATACCCTAAATAGTAATATCTCTAGGGAACATTTTCTCCTACGTGTATCCAATAATCCAAATAACTGTGTTAATGACCCATAAATGACAAAATTTGACTTATGAGATAATGACTCATAAATGACAAAATTTGACTAAATTGTATATTTAATACGATGATTTGAAATATTGTAGCAATCCAAATTTTCAATACTTTTACATGCAAAATTGGCATATTTATACATATGTAAAATCCGTTTCAACACTTGATTTGGCTCGTTTTAAATGTCAATCTTGTAAATTATGTTCTTAAATTGCGTATATTATACATTTTGGTGTTTTAACGTTTTTGTTGATAAATGATAGAAAAAGGCAGAAAAAATGTGCAAAAGTGTGAAGGTTCAGCAGCCTCTGTTCGAGCCCATCTGCCGATTTTGAAGTCGAATCAGTGCTTAATACGTACCATTCTCTTCTTCTTCAAAAGAGCTTTACGTGGGTACCTTGAACATCTAAATCGGAGTTCTTTGGAGAAAGTTATGGTCATTTTATGAACGTTGCGCAGTGCAGTAAAAAATTAGGCGAAAATTAAGGAAGAAAAGAAATTGTTGCCAAATCTCTCCTATTAATTGAGGAATTCAAATTTACCATCTTTCCCATTACTTGGAGGATACATTTTACAAATTATAAATCTTTTTCAAGCCTATCTATATCTCATAACCTAATTAATAATATTCACCCCAGAGCCTCCAATCATCTCCATCTCTATACTTCTTCTATGCCATATTCCATATATTGTTCTTTCATCCTCCATTGGAGCGGAGCTCTGCAGATCCAGGCAAGAGAAGACCGAAGACTACATCATTCAACCTTGGGTTTTATTTTGTTTTACTTCATGTCTAGTACTTTTTGTTGTTTTACTTGTCTTTTTTTTAATAAATTAACTCCTATATAAGGGAGGAATTACAAATAAACTCCTATACTATAGATAGGAGGAAATTACAACTGATATCAAGAGGGCTCGAACTCAGCACCTCAAAATGCAAAATGTCTATGCTCTTTGCCACTAGGACAAAGGCTCTGGACTTGTTTTACTTGTGTATGAGTATTAAACATCTTTTGTAGAATTTTTGGTAAACATGCTATGATTTTGAGTTATTTATTCAATTGGTTTTCCTTGTTAGCTCTTGTAGTTATTTCAATTTCTCTTGTGCTTATACATTTGTTTGATTGGCCATCTTATGAATACATGTGGATTTTACTACAAGAACTGAAAAGTGAGTAGTCTAATTTGAAAGAGGAGAGGTTGACGTCTTTGCCAATAAAATCGAGAGATTTGAGCCTTTGAATTTATCTTAAGAGCTTTTAGGAGTTGTTATCTTAGTTCTAGGAAGGAGACTTCGGTTCTAGGTAGCAATCTACAAATTATATGCTTCGAGAGAAGATATAGTTTTACATCTGTGATAGCTTAGTACCTCTAGAGACCGTAATTCAAGGAAGTCTTTTGGATATTAGCTTTTGATTGTGGTCCTTAAAACTCTAAATTCCTTAGTCTGCTTTGTATTATTTGATATTTATATTTTTATGTTTTGTGTTATTTGTTTATTTGTTTCTGTCTAGTTTAATTAATCAAACCAAAAATCTCGTATCTCTAAATAGTATATGACGTTTGGTATATAATAGACAGTTACAATCTTATTCCCTGTGTTCGATATCCCGGTACTGACCTTTAGCTATAGTAGATTTACCTTGAATACTTGCAAGTATTTTTAGTGCTAATAAATGGTATATCAATTGAGAAGGATTTGTTTTCAATGATTGATAATGAACAAATCCTGCAGTTGAACCGTATTCATTTTTCCACATACTCCCTCCGTCCCCCCATCCTCCATAATTTGTCACCATTTGACTTGGCACGGGCTTTAAGAAATATAATAGAAAGTGAGTTCAAAAAGTTAGTGGCGTGGGTCCTACCCCATCCCCTATAATTTGTCACCATTTGACTTGGCATGGATTTTAAGAAATATAATAGAAAGTGGGTTGAAAAAGTTAGTGGCATGTAGGTCCTACTTTTATATATTAGTTTTATAATAAAATGTGAGTGAGAATGAGTTAATGGAATATGAGGTCCACTACCAAAAATGGTAAAAATGAAAAGTAACAAATTTTTAGGGACGGAGGGAGTATGTGATATTGTCTCCTCATGCATCCACTATTTGTATACTCGATATATTCATCCGGTCTTTGCTTGATAGTGAAAACCCACAGATTGCCAATACTTTCGATAATTGACATTTCTCCTATTTACAGTACGGACCGAGGCTTTCATATCTTCTTGCATGGCCTCTCTCCAGTATTTTGATTTTACCACTGTTAGTATGCCTTGAATATGTTGTTTGTCGCTAGTCAAACGGGGGTCTCGCTGTTAGTATGCCTTGAATATGTTGTTTGACGCTATGTTATGTTTTTGTTTTAGGCCTTAATTATCTTATGGGCCTAGCCCGTCGTCTGTATGCCTATTTTTATAGAAGTATGGCGCATAACTTTGTAATCTGAAAACAATCTGAATACAATCTGTTCTCATTTCCTCCCCATGGATGTAGCCAACACAATGTTGATAAACTACGTAAATCTGTGTAATAGAGCAGGTTTTCGGTATTGTGTTATATTCAGGTGTGCATCCAACTGATCAGGATAATATCCCAACCTAGCTGAGTCGTTGGCACGACAACCTAAACCTGGTATCAAAGAAATTCCTCAACCCACTTTTACTGGCTAGTATAGTGGAGGTAAGGGTCGAATCCCACAGAGATGATGCGTTTGGGAAATTGTGGTGATATTCTGGAAGTGTTTGGTTAGCTACCACGCTTGAGTTGAGATTCTACCTAAACAGGAATTAAAGGTGGTACTCTACTGACTATGTGGAGTGAGAAATGATCGACATGCAGCTGTGTACGTGAGAGTGAGGAACATGCTGTTTCAGGAACATGTGAGAAGTACTGGGTAACTATAAAAGACTAAACGGAATATCAGAGAGAAGGTGTGAGTTGGCTGGCTACACTGTCAGTCTGTAGGGTACCAGCTGAAAAAGTAAATACAAAAGCAAAAGTAACTAAAAAGTAAAAGTGGTCCCAAATTTGGATGTGGACATTGTCTTCTCCAACAAGTATGAACACAAAGCAAACAACTCAGATTCCATGAACGAGAATTTCAGGTTAACAAACTCCACAAATCAAATTCACGATTAAAACTCTAAATCAAAAGATTAATCTAGCGAAACTGAAATTACGCTCACTGGGTGACATGCAAGGTGACAGAAATCACGTAAACTAAAATTTCGCACTTAAACACTTCGGGAATTAGATCTAAACAACAAACATAACTACAAACTCAGATCGAACAACTCCAAATGAAATCATGCTTCCAACACTTAGAAATTACTGCAACAACTAGATATAAGCTACCTAGGCAGAATAAAGAAGATTTAAACAGGAAGAGATGCATAAAAAAAATAACTTCATTGCATAAAATGTTTGGATCGAAATGAAATGCTTCAAAAGATGATAGGTACTGAAAATGCAGCAGATCCAACGTACGGAAACAAGTAAAGGTTAACTAAGAAAGCGAATAAAGATTGTTTTGCCACTCCGGGCGATGAAACTGCTACGACTACGGAATAAACTGGCTGGAACGGTGGAAAGTGAATCTCCGGCGGACTTCTGGAAACTTCAGGTGATCATGGCTGTAGCGAAGAATGAGAAGATGTAGGACAATGTTGAAGAAAACTGATCTACCGAGAGAAAATATTCTAACTAAAAGTGGAGTGTTGTCGATCCCGATTTTGATTATGCTCTTCCTCTCTCCAAGTGGCTTCTTTTTATAGGGAGGTCTGCCCTTGATTTTTAGGGTAGACTCTCTTCGTGAAATGACTCTTTTGCCCTTGTTTGTGGTTGATCCTTCCCAGCAATCCTTCTTCTCCATCTCGAGCCTTTTTGGCATGCATCCTGGTCAGTATTGCACCCTTCTGGTGCTCTTTTTCACCTGAGTTGTCCGAACCTTTTCATACTGACTAGAACCATTTCCCTGCACACTTTAGCAACTGTTTTGCTGATATAATCCAATTACCGCGTATACTGACCAGTAACCAAGGCCTAGAATGCGACTATCAAACTGCTCACACTTACCACATGCTTGTCCTCAAGCGTGAAGAACAAACAAAAGGAAATAAGTCGAATTCTAGCCTGGTTACACCCCTGACCGACTCTATCCTAAACTAGATTCTAAACTATGACGCAAAGAAAAACACATTCACGAAGGACAAACACATATAAAAAGACACACAAAACACTTAAACACATTGATCGGGCTATATTCTCAACCATCCATCCCCTTGGGATCAGGTGCAATCCAGCCTTAGACAGCCTTGAACTTCTGCCTCCCCCTTTTCCTTCCCAATCTGTATATTTGCTCGTCAAGATCACCCAAACTATCGGCCAAACACCAGATTCGCTCAGTCACTCATTCCTCACCGGGGATGTTAGGACTGTATTCTCTCATAATGCTAACCACAGATGCTTCAAATTCAGATCTCACGTGCGCCTCCTGAAGGGCTTGTAACGGGGCTATTGGTTTGTAGAGTATGAGGCAGATGTTCCTAAGGCTCTAAGGTTTAAAAACTGCTACTTTATTTCAATGTGGGGGAACTGTGTGCATTTGGGCTCTTGGCTGTTACTTCTTTTTGGCTGGACATTTCCTGATATTGGGCTCCAACTGGTCAGTAGCTTCTTTGTGGCTTCGCCACCCTTATTCCTTCTTTTTGTGGTCAAGTGTTTTCGACCATTTTCTTCAACATTTTTTATATGGCTTCGCCACCCTTATTCCTTCTCAGTTTTTTGGACCTAGGATTTTCCTGGTCTATTTTCTCATTTTTTCTCGGTTTCTACCTCCAGTTAGCATTCTTCGTACTTCCTCCTGGCCAGTTGTCTTCTTGCCTTATGCGTCGCACACACACAGTCCCAGTGGCTAGTGGGTTATATCTGGGTATAGAATTGGCTAGAAAGAGGGGTTCTAA